>NW_026889661.1:0-129790 GCF_032173495.1 Musca vetustissima
CGCATTAAAATGGACTATGGTCTTAATTCGTCATATATTCCAGATCTGCAATTCGGATTTAAAAGTGGCCATTCTACGACCGATGCTTTACTTAAATTTGAAAATGATATAATATGTAATCTACGAGAACGAAAATGTACAGTAGCTATTTCACTTGACGTAGAAAAGGCATTTGACCGTGCATCCCACTTAGGAATTTTATATAAAATGATACAACTTAATTTTGACCCATTTGTTATAAAATTGTTTTATAGTTTTTTCTCAAATAGGAAATTTTGTGTTCAGTTTTAGCAACTAGTATCTGAGCTCGTGGATATTGGATGTGGTGTTCCTCAAGGTTCCATTTTGTCACCCCATTTATATAGTATATTCATGTACGATTTTCCACATCATTATGGATATTCTTGTGGTATCCTTTATGCAGACGATTCATTGCTATATGCACACGATGAATCGCCAAGTACGGCATTATGTAAAGTAAAAAATCACTTGGAGAAAGTTGCACAGTACTATACAAAATGGGGTATAAAAATTAATGCATCTAAAACTGAAGCTATTTGTATTAGAAATGCTTCAGGGAAATGCAAAAAATGGGTAGTCCCTGAAAGTAAAAATTTAAAGTTAACATTCAATGGTACTGACATTCCTATAGGCAACTCATTTAAATATTTAGGTATCACATTTAATAACCTTATGAAATTTAATAAACACGCCAGACAGGTTTTAGGAAAAGCATATCGCCTTCTTGGGTCTTTTTCAAAAATTTTGGCCAATAAGGACCTGCCATCAAGCACTAAATTACTTTTGTATAAAACTTCGATTAGACCCGTATTTCTTTATGCGTTCCCAATATGGTTCAGTATATCCCCTGTTCTAATTACCGAAATGGAAATTTTGGAAAGAAAAATTTTAAGACACTGTATTGGGAAATACTATGAATCAAGCTGCAAGCGTTTTTCCAATAGGGTAATATATGGCGAGTCCAAAATTACTCCTGTTGGTTTATACGTTTGTGATTTGATTTCAAAATTTGTTCAACGCGTAAACGGTCATGAAAGTAGCTATATATCATGTATTTATAACAACCAGAGACCATACAGTTGGTCAAATATCAACTATTTATCTCCAATTGGATATATAAATGAAGTCCCACCTAGTTTCGACATAAACACAAACATTCGATATTCTTTTTATGAAAAAGCGATATTCGGTACACATAGAGGGTGATGTGTATGCTGGTTGGTTTTTATTTTATTTTTTTTTTATATTATTTATTTTTTCTTTGTTCTCTTCTGTTGTTTTTTTGTTTTTATTTAATTTTTAAGTCTAATTGAGATTTTAACTCTCAAAATTACGGTATTCTCGGGAGCAAGGAATTATTCTACATTATTATTGTAATATAATTATTTTTTCTCTTTTCTCACATGTTTAAGCATGGTGCTGTACACACTATATTGTAAATTTTGATAACACATTATAATCTTAAGTTTGGCTTTCTTTTATTAAAACTCTTCTGAATTATAACGTTTTTAAAAAAGGCTCAATAAATTAAACCTTAAACCTTAAACCTTGCTATAAACGTTGGCCCTACAGTTCTTTACCATATCCCTAGCCCTCCTTCTACACAATTTATATCCTCCAGATTGTGCCATTAACCTCGACTATGTAGACTCCTTGGTTCCGACTATGTAGACTCCTTGGCTAAAGCCCGGTCCCTTAGATTGTCGTCTTTAACGATTTTCTAGCATTTCAATTCATCAACATAGACTTCCATCCTCCAATTCGTATAAAGTCCCTGAAACTTTAGCTCCTCTACATATATTCTTTCGCCTTACAGTTATCTATAAAGGTAATTATGCTCGGGTCTCTAGACTCCCAGCCTCTCCTGCTCATCTGTAATAGTTTGATGAAATTCCAGCTCTTCATGTCTTCTACCTTTTGCGGGAACATCCCTTCCTTGATTTTTGCTTTATTAAATACCGTTTTCTTTCGATTGTCTTAAAAGAATTTGTAGCTTAATATGACGTATATCAAAATTCCTCATCCATCATATCATCACTCTAAAGCAACATCGAACATCTACTTCATCTACGAAAACTTCGTGAGCCTTAAGTTCTGCAATTGTAGAAAACACACAACAACTATTTACTTCATTGTAGAAAATATCAGTGTTATGTCTCCCATATATCAAAATTTAAAAATTGTGATCTCTATCGGGATTTCTACAGACAGACATGTCTCAAGTGTATATTTCGAGGATTGGAATTACCAAAATATTGGCGTTGGTATATTCTTTCCAGAAAATAGTAGTTCGATATCAGAAAGAACAATTTGATGTTGTATGCAATATTCCAGGTGTGTTATGAGACTGGGGCATACTTGCTTTTGTACATTATTTAAAAACTAATAAATACAACCAACTGGTGTAAAATCAAATGTTAGCAACTGTTAGGTTGTCGGATCAAAAGTACTGTTGTCATAGGCCAATAAATTTGTTTTAATTATAAATTTTAAATAATTTCAACACTTCACAAATTGATTGACCTAAATTTCATGCCGTGTTAGTATTGTTAGATTAATCAATTTAGAAAAAAAAAATGTGAAAATTACTACTTTTATCGCAGATATCGCCGAATGTTTCGTAGCGTATGTCACAAAGGCACACCCTTTACTTTGACCGTTTTGATCACGCAACACCGTGCACTCTTCAATGGCTCCGTGTACTTCAAATAGTTTTCGAACGTCGTTTTCGTTCAGTTTCTTATTTAGCATACCAATGAACAGTTTACGTTCTGAAACGAGTGAGAGAGATAAGAAAAACAAATAAACAATTAATTAATGTTGTAAATACAATAATTTTTATTTAATGTTTTAAATATACAATATTATCATCTAAATATAAATGTAAACGTAAGCTTTGTCAAGATCAACAGACATAAACCAATATTTCAATGAGGGTTTTTTGTTTTTGGAAATTCAAGTCATGCTTGAAGATTTTAAACTTGACTTTGTACTTGATGATGCAGTTGTCTGACAAAAATAAAGTACAGGGGTTTATAAATACATTCTTTTGTATATTATTTTTGGTTTGAACTTAAAATTTTAAGACATAAAATTAGTATTTAAATTTCGAATGATGAAGACTTTAAATGCGCATTTATACATTTAAATGTTACCAACAAAACCTTGTCATATAAATACCACTGTGCACTGTACACCTTAGATGAGTTCTTGGTTTAATCGCAATATGAGCAGCAATGTCAAGTTGTTGGGTAGTTGTATATATAAATATTATTATTATTCATAAAAAAATCATCATCATATTCTCTCTCATTATAATGAAGACCTTCACAATGGCATTAAAATAATGTTTTCTTGTTTTTTGTTCGGTACAAGTTTTATTTTATTGTTCTCATTATAACGTAAGCAAACCAACACACACACCATACATTCTGCCCTCAACCAAATATGGTAAAAACTACAACAAAAACCATATAATAGAAGGCCCTTGTATGTGAGCATAAATATTAACGCTTGACTTATATTTCATATATACAATGCTTCTGTAGTTTTTGTTGTCGTTGTTGTTGTTGTTCGTAAGGTTAAAATTCATTATAATAAAATGTGTAATAATGCACAATAAAAGAAATAAAAGAAATAAAAGAAAATGGGGAAGGGGGAATGAAAATAATGCAAATTTTAGCATGAATTAAGAAAATAAATACGAATACTAGAAAGTAGTATAGGGAGGACTGTCGGATTCACTACAAATGTATGTAGTGGAGAGGGGGCACCTTTTGTTCTTTATCTGCGTAATCCAATTTGGCTAGCTTTTTCAGTTGTCAACAAATTGTTTTGAATTTTTTTTAATTTTCGAAAATTTTTGTATATATTTTTTTTTTAATAAATAAATGCATTTCTGATATGTTCGAATAAAATACATTTGTATTGTAACATAAAGACTGTAAAAAACCAAGCCGTTCAAAAATGTCAAGCCTTGTTCAAAGGTGCCCCCCTGGGGGCAGTTTTGAACACTTTGACTTCCTCCCTTAAAATAGCAATAAAATATTTATGTCAAGCTTAAAGTATGTCATATGTATATTCATTGCAAAGGTTACATACGTACCTATTAGTAAAATTTATAAGAAATCAAAAATTATAAAATAACAATTTTTATGAGGCTTGAAAAAAAGTGTTCAAAGGTGCCCCCCTCTCCCCTAATATTATAAGTGGATGTCGGTCAGGGGTACATCGGCCGCATATAACGATTTCGACCAAATTTTGGTATTAAGAAGGTTTTGGGCGCCTTATCCAACCAAAATGGCAATACATTTTGGGAATTTGGAGGCTGATATACATAAATTTAGGTATATACTTTGACATAGACTTTATACAGTTGCCCGGTGTTATTTATTTCGGTATATATAAGGTTTAATACTTTTTTTGCATATCGGATCAGAGCATAAACAACGTATAAACACGC
Source organism: Musca vetustissima (assembly GCF_032173495.1). Classification (NCBI taxonomy): domain Eukaryota; kingdom Metazoa; phylum Arthropoda; class Insecta; order Diptera; family Muscidae; genus Musca; species Musca vetustissima. The sequence goes on from NW_026889661.1 coordinate 4,484, forward strand.
AATACAATAACACAGTGACTATGTCAATATCCCGACTATTTTAAGAAATAGTGGAGAGTATATTAAAATTCGGAAGAAAATAAAGAAGCATTCCACTCTTAACCTTTAAAAATATTCCCCTGAATGCATTATAAACCAGTGAGCGGAGCAGTATAGTCAGACGGGTCCGACCATAGGATACCCTACACAGCTATCACGGAACTCTAACATTCTGCTGATGTTTATTTCGAGCCTGGGCAATATTTCTGATATTTGCACCGCCTTGCCGATTAGAGATCAACATCACCTTTTCCTTACACTGATATATTTTCCGAATATTACTAATATTCATTCCTTCTAATTACTTGTCCATATTTCCTTCACCGTGGGTTGTGTTTTGATGTTCGGCTTTCAATTGTGGCCTATAGATCGACTCGAAAAAAAACAAAAGATTATGTTTTCGGTCAATTCCATTCCAAAATGATTATGTGATCATCACCGAAAATTATAGGCGTTGTCCTTAGCCATAACGTGAATCTCATGGAAAATTTCAAAGCGGTCAGCACTATAATTCCGCCCTCTAGTGTGGTAATGGGTTACTAAATAATACCTCAGTACGTAAGCATCCGTAAATATTTATGTGTAACTCCCACATCCGAATACATACGCTCATATTATCAATTTAAAGGTCAACCACCGAAAAACCGACAAAAATAAAGTTTTTGGTCCATTTCATTCCCTAAATATTAACCGATCTTTACCAAAAACAATAGGGGTCTTCATTGGCCAGAACCCATCCTACATGCATTACAAACTTTTGGGGCTGTACAAAGCTATAATACCCTGACAACATAGTTGTGTAGGGTATAAAAATAGACGTCCACAAATTCGATACAAATGCAAATGTAAAACTGCAGTTGTCCTGCAGTTTAACCAGAAACTGTAATTTTTCAGGTTAAATTAGATTTCTCTGTGCAAGATGTCATGTAAATCGAACAAAGTTTGCGTATTTAGTGCACACTTTTAAGTAAAACCGGTCGAATAAATGTATGGGCAATATTGCCAATTTTTTAACATAGTTGAAGCTGATGTTCAACCCTTTATAACTCGGGGATTACTTAAGTTTATGAAAACCAGTAAGGAAATTTGTAAAGTCGGACTGGGCCGACTATATGATACCCTTCACCACTTTGGATATATTGTACATATGTATCCTTACAATTGCATGCCAATATTCCCTAGGAAATATGCGGTAGAAATCTTCAAAATACCGAAGAAGGAAAGGAACAGCAACAGTCATTTAGATGACTCTTTAAGACCCTCAATTGACGATAGAAACCCTTCACGACGATATAAGCCCTATTAAGGGACAAGCACTAATATTGAACATTTTCCTGCAAAAGGTTTTTTATTCACCAGAAATCTATTGACTACAGAAGCCCTTTCAAAATCTTCTGTTGATGATAGACGTTCTTTCAAAACCTTCTATTGTCGATGTATCGAAATCTTTTTCATACCCTCCACTACTTGGAGTGCATTCAAAATTCGAAAAATAGAATCAGACCCAATAAGCATAAAAACGTGCTAATATAGAAGGGTACCGTTATATGAGAGCTACCTGGAAATTCGACCAAATTTGTTTTTTTTTGTGGTAGTTAGATTTTCTACGCATTGAGTACCTAAAATTACTGCTGATTATGTTGAATTCCCGTCGCACGCCTCTTTCAACGTGCAACCTGCTAAAAGTGACCCAATTTTTTAATTTTTAGTACGAACATTTTCCATTTTAGTAAGAAACCTTCCCAAAGGCTTAAAAATCCCGATTATTGGGGTTAACGTTATATGGGGGCCACCTGAAATGGTTGACCAATATTGTTACATTTTAGTATGAAGATTTTCCAGTGGCAATCCAAAATACAATCTTACAGGTGATTTTGTTGAAAAACGTGCCCATGAACTTCATAATACCGATATCCCATATTCTCCGATATATACCATTTTCAGCAGGAGGGTATATAAACTCAACGATTTAGTGTCAGTCTTTGTGCTTGTAAAATGCTGAAGGAATCAAGTTGCTTTTGAGAATATTCATAGAATACATTTCTGAGTTTACTTTTGCATGATCGTAAGATACAATTTAGCACGTCTCATTAATTTAGACCAACGACGATTACTATTGAAATTGCTCTATACCAAAAATTCTTTAATGGGGACCCCTAGGTGCTCGTTTTCTTAACCTATATGTTTTCAAATACATATATGCAAAGGCCAGGTCTTCAACGTGTATTAGCTCATCTTCCAGCCATTTGAAAATCGCCGAAATTTGAAATCAAAAATGGACCCCCCATTTTATTTTTTTAATTAATTATTCTTTAAAAATAACACTCCATGTTTGTGCCCTTAAAATATTGTTAAAAATACCACACCTTTTTACGTTATTTGTGTAAATTCTTTAAGAATTCCATGCATTGTTCCGGCTCTTTAAAAAATAATTTTGAACAGTATTCCATATTATTTCTAAATTATTATTTAATGTTCCATGCCTTGGTACTGCCCTTTGTGCAGCTTTTGAATATGCACCACTTGGGGTCTTTGAAAAAATTTGATATGAGTGTTATTGCTTAAAAATCCAACCTATACAAAAATATTTATCAAGCGGTAGGAATGGTCTTTTAAAAAAATCTTCCATGAACATTTATTTCATTATACCCCAACTAATTTCTGTTGGAATTTTTCCGAACAGAAATAATATTTGCCATTCCCTTGTGAGCTGTTAAGCTTAACTAATGCCCTAGAGTTAGTATTATGACCAACTACAAATTTACCGACTGGCTGTTGCTGTTCCTGCAGACTATGACGACGACGATGATGATGAGCCAAAGTGAGAAGAAAAATAAACAACAAAGAAATTCGTATAAAAAATTACTGGCAAAAATGGCAGCCAGGCAACAACAGTTCCCAACGAGAAACAAAAACCCGAAAAAAAACTGCATGTAATGTAAAATTAATGTAATAATAAAATTCGTATTTAGCTTATTTTAAGATTAACACACAAAAAAAGGAATCGGGTTCTGCTGAAAAAAATCTACAGCTTGAGGTTTAATTCAAGCTGCCAACGTTGGAGGGGTTTTTGGATGGATCTTTTGGTCAAGTCAATTCCAGTTAAAATGTGTGTGTGTGTGGATGAAAAAATATGAAATGAGAAAGAATCTGGTGCGCTTCATGGCCAACTACTGCTGCTACTACCACTACAAACACATTAAGGTCATTTGCAGCTCCTTTTTGTTCCATTGCGCTCTTCCGTTTCCTCTGTTTGCGAAAAATTTCACATTGGCAAAAAGTGTTTTGCATTTTTTATTGGTTGTTGGTGGCAGGGGGATTGTGCGGGGGTGTTGAGGGTAAGGATCTTGAAGGCTAGCTTGTGGAGCTGTTGTATAGCAGTTATGAAGTCTAAAATACTTATGCATATTACTCGTACATTTACGGAGCAATTGTTGATTCATTTTTTTTTTGTTCAGCTGTAAAATTTTACTTTAATCACATTTATTATGAGGTGGGGATACAAAGTTTGGGGAAGATTTTGAAACAGTGCAGATTTTGAAACAGTGCAGGTTCATTTTCTTTAACATTTTCAAAAGAAAGGAAACTTTAATATGCGAAGAAAAATCCTGGAAGGGAGCAAGATACCCCTTATCAATAAATGTTGGGGATAGGGCAAAGAATTAAATTTTGCACTGCGGAACTTATGAGCTTCTATTTCATCTTTTCCCACCCATTACTTTCTTTTACACCCTGTGTCCTCCTCCCTATCCTCTTCTTGGTTGGGAAAATTAAAACATGATTGAAGAATATTTTTTTAATGCAGAAATGATGAGGCAAAAAAACCCGGCTAAAGAAACCCATCAAAGAACGCAGTCTTGGCGTGAAGCTGTTATGTACACGTGATGTAACATTCACACCTCCCGCCCCGGCTACTGCAACATATGTCCTCTGTAGATGGTTATACAACTGGCAAACACTATGCCCATTGTTCCCTCCCAGAATTTACACAAAATGGGCAGTTAACGTGAACGCAAAGCGAGAAGCCTCTCCTTCTGTGTGTGTGTGCCCCAGCAAAGTGTTTGTGTGTAAAGAACGTCGAAGCGAGAGAAAAAAAAATCTTCATGAATATTTTATACTTCTTCTTCTACTGCTGCTGCTGCTTAACATAAAATATATTTTTCTTTAAATTTTTAACGTAAATTTGTGCAAAATTATCCTGCATTACTGAATTAAATTTAATAATAAATGCGCGAGTTGCTCTGACAGGCAGCGGAATACACAGAATTGTTGGCATTGTTTTTTTTCAGTGCTGCAGCCATAGAGTATGGCATTTGGATTTCATTTACGATGTTGGAGTAGTACCCTTGGTTTTTTTCATCTTGGAAAAATCCATTTTGGTTTTTTGTAAATCCGTTGTTTGCCTCTAGAAACGGTTGGTTGCACAACATACCCTTACACTACTCGCACGTTAACTTGTACAGCATTGAGGGAAAACAAAGGGGCGATTCGAATGTTTTGCGTCATTCATTATAAAAAATATGAGGTAGATTTCTTTTAATTAAATAAATCTGTTTTAAACATTTTATAAAACATAATGAAATTTAAATTTTCGATAATATGAGGAACGTTACAATATGGAGGGACCAAATATTAAGGCAATATGTTTTCAAATATACCTTTTAATTAAGAATAAGGGATTGTTTTTTTTGTTTTTTTTTTATTAAAACCTATGTCGAAATCTTGTAAATTTGGTTTTAACAATAATTGAATTATTAAAAAAATATCCTGTTTTTAACGTGTTTTGTATATCCTCAGCCTAATGGCCAGTGGGAGTATGTACCTATTTGTCCGTCAAAAATGTGCCTCATCGAAATATTGGTTTTAGGCCCCATATTTCTTTGCACCAAATCTATTTCAGACAAATTGTAGTCTTTTTACAAATATCCGTCTGTCTGTCTGAACGGCTGGTTCGTACGATAACTCTCGAAGGGAGTAACCGATTTCATCCAAACTTTGCACATCGTAATACCACTCCTTGGTACCTCTGCCAAAATGGCCAAAACTATGCAAAAAATTAATTTTATAATATCGTTCGCATGATCCGATTTTAGCCAAACTTTGTACGACTTTTGAATCTTGTATTTTTATGAAAGCCTAAATCCAATATCTGGCGAATGGAATGTCCAATTTTATTCAAACTTCGCACAACCTATTATCTGTACCAAGCCTAGGTCAAGTTCGAAGTTGGGTCTCGCCTGTCCTTTCCTCTGGTACCTTCCCCAAAAGGGTCAATTTTATATAATCTTTTTGATCAATATAAAATCCGAAACCTCTTTGATAAAAAACATACACCTTTTTTAAAACGATTAATAAAACCTGTGTATAACTTCGAAGACCTCCGCATACCATAGGCTAAGGGTATATATTTGGCGGCAACACAGACTGATACCTTATATACCCTTCACCACACTGTGGTACAGGGTATCATGTCTTTGTGCATATGTTTGTAACAGGCAAAAGAAAACGAGATAGACCCATGGTTCCTTTTAAGAATATGCATAGAATCACTTTCTGAGTCGATTTACGCATGTCCGTCGATGTTAAATTGTAAACAAAGTACAGATCGCAGTTATTATCCGAATTGGATGAAATTTGGCACAGCTCATCTATTTGGCCCAAGGACGAACCCTTAACTGAATTAAGTCTAGAATTATGTGTGCAAAGTATCGTGAAAATCGGCCCAGATTTAGATATAGCTCCCATATATATTATCGTCCGATTTTATGTAAATGGTGCAGCAATGTCCCTATATATCATTCGATGTGCACGAAATTTGGCATAGCGTACTGAATGGAGTCTAGAATGATGTGTGCAAAGTTTCGTGAAAATCGGTTCAGATTTAGCTATAGCGCCCATATATAGTTTCGTCCGATTTTCAGCAAATGGTGCACCAATATCATTCGAATTGCACGAAATGTGGCATAGATTGTCATGAATTGAGTCTAGAATCATTCTAGAATTTATTCTAGAATGATGTTTCGGGAAAATCGGTACAGATTTCAGATATGGGTCCAACATACATATAAATATGTATTCGTCCGATTTTACATAAATGTTGCACCAAACTTCTAATGTTTGTTCGATTAACACGAAATTTTTCACAATATTTCAAATGGAGACTTGAATGTTATTGCGTATCGTTTAAATTGGTGCAGATGCAGCTATAGCTTTCATATATATGTCGAACGGGTGTCTGATTGAAATTAAATTTTTAACAGTGCGGCGTACTGAATAGTGTGTATCAATTTTGCTGTAAATCGTTTTCCATAAATTTGTCATATGGTACGCAGACTACTCTAAATCTGCCCGAATGAAATTAAATTTATCATAGGTTGCCGAAGGAACATGAGCACGTTCCTTCGAGTAGCAGTGACATGCAATTGTGAGGATACATATGTACAACATACCGAAAATGGTGAAGGGTATCATATAGTCGGCCCACTCCGACTTTACTACTTTCCTTACTGGTTTTTTACTGTTTTTTTTATCTTATATGAATTGATAGAGTTTCCGATTAGTTCCAAACTTTATATTTTTTGAAGAAAAAAGAAAAAAAACGTAAGCAAATCGAGATGTACAGGAATCAGAATGAAGTCCAGGGAGTTTTACCAACGAGTAAAACACCAAACCAACGGTTTTGGTGCCGCACTATAAGGAAGAAAGCCTGGTGGCTAATATTGACAACGTGTTTATGATCTGGAAGTAGCATTTTGCAAAGCTTCGTATCAAATAGTAACGGTGAAGAAGATACCCCAGAAATGATGGTATAGAATAGCAATTAGTCGGCTGAAGAATAATAAAGCAGCAGATGCCGATGATCAGAAGCATACATCAACTGATTAGTAAAATTAGTCTAGAGGAATGCATGCCTAATAAATGGAACCTCGGTATCCCATGCCCCGTGCACAAAAAATGAGACAATACGATATGTGCCAACTATAGAGGAATTCGTCTCCTTACCATCGCATATAAAGTGCTATTTAGCGTACTATGTGAACGACTGAAGCCAATGGTCAGTGATATGATTGAATCTTATCAATGCGTCTCCAGACCACTATAGACCAGATTTTCACACTGCACCAAATCCTGAAAAAGACCCACAAAAGTACATCGACCTATTCGTCGACTACAAAGCCGCATTCAACAGCCAAATCCGCTCAGAGATGTTTAATGCCATGTCTGTGTTCAGCGAAATTAATACGGTTATGCGAAATTAATAGGTTATGCAGGATAACTTTAACTGACACAAGGTAAGCAGTTAAAGTCGGAATGGACCTATCGGAGAACTTTAATATCGAACGAGGGTTCAGACAAGGTGACAGTTTGTCGAGTGACCTGTTTTAATATCCTGCTGGAAAGGGTCATACGAGAGGCAAAGTTTACAAGAAATGACACTCTGTACACCAAACAACACATGTTTCTCCGCTACAATGACATCGAACATTGCGAGCGGCAACAGTCACCTTTGAACGAATTGAAAAGGATTCTGCCGAAGAGGATTTGACACTAAATGGCGAGAAGACCAAGCTGATAGTATCAACGCGCAAGACGTCCAGTAGGCACGAACCAACTGTGGAACTTGGGAACTACACCTTCGATTTTATATACCGCCATAAACTAAACTAAATAAAACTAATAACATTAGCTTTGAAATTGGGAGAAATATTGTGATGGCCAACAGATGCTACAATGGTCTATGTAAGCAGTTTAGGACCAAGGCCATCTCTGGCCAGACTAAATTCACACTTTACAAGACGCTGATACTACCCGTTCTGTTGTATGGATCTGAAACATGGGTACATGCGCAAGCAGGCCTTGGGGTGTTTGAAAGAAAAATTCTGCGAAAAATCTACAGGCCGATCTGCGTCGAAGGTGAACATCGGCGTCGAATGAACCACGAACTTTACAATTTAAACGCGGACATGTACATAGTCTGTCGTATTGATGGTATCAACGCGCAAGACTTCCAGTAGACTCGAACCAACTATGGAACTTGAGAACTACAGCTTCAAGGTAGTCAAAGATTTTATGTACCTTGGTACCGCCATAAATACAACTAATGACTTCAGTTTTGAAATTCGGAGAAGAATAGTGTTGGCCAACAGATGATACTATGGTCTACGTAAGCCACCACAAGGCCACCTCCCGCCAGACCAAACTCACACTTTACAAGACGCTGATGCTACCTGTTCTGAAGCATGGGTACTTGCGCGAGCAGATGAGGCAGCTCTTGGGGTGTTTAAAATAAAAATACTCCGAAAGATCTACGGGTCGATCTTCGTCGGCAGTGAAAATCGGCGTCGAATGAACCATGAGCTGGCCTATATATCCGCGGACATCGACGTAGTGAGACGTATCGAGCTGGTTAGGACAATTTGTGTAAATGAATGAAGATGCCCCAGCTCAAAAGACATACAAAGGCGAGCCAAATGATGGTTAAGGCAGAAGGAGAAGACCCCGTTTTCGATGGAAAGATCTAGTGGAAAACAACATTTCGGAACATGGTCGTTCAAATTGGAAGATCTGTTCAGAAGATCGACGCGTCTTTATGTCTTTGTACATATGTTTGTAACATGCAAAAGGAAACGAGATATACACATAGTTCCTCATGAGAATATGCATAGAATCACTTTTCAAGTCGATTTATCCATGTCCGTCTGTTCGCCCTTCCGTCCGTCCATGTGTTTTTGTTAACAAAGTACAAGTCGCATTTGTGATCCGATTTGGATGAAATTTGGCACAGTTCACTTATTTGACCCAAGGGCGAACCCTATTGAAATTGGGAAAAATCGGTTCAGATTTAGATATAGCTCCCATATATATATTCGTCCGATTTTAGGTAAATTGTGCACCAAAGTGTCTATATATGCTTCGATTTGCACGAAATTTTGCACAGCGTACTGAATTAAGTCTAGAAAGATGTGTGTTAAATCGGTTCAGATTTAGATATAGCTCCCATATACAATTTTAGGTAAATAGTGCACCAAAGTGCCTATATATCCTTCGATTTCCAAGAAATTTGACATAGCATTCTGAATTAAGACTAGAAAGATGTGTGTTATATTTCGCTAAAATCGGTTCATATTTAAATATAGCTCCCATATATATTTTTATCCGATTTTATGTACATGGTGCACCACGTTCTGAATTATGTCTAAAAGGATGTGTTTTAAATTTCGTGAAAATCGGTTCAGATTTAGATATAGCTCCCATATATATTTTCGTCCGATTTTATGTACAGTGTGCCCTATATATCCATCGATTTGCACGAAATTTGGCATTGCGTTCTGAATTATGTCTAAAAGGATGTGCTTTAAATTTCGTGAAAATCGGTTCAGATTATGTAAATAGTGCACCAAAGTGTCCATATATATCCTTCGATTTCCACGAAATTTGGCATAGCATTCTGAATTAAGACTAGAACGATGTGTGTTATATTTCGTTGAAATCGGTTCAGATTTAAATATAGCTCCCATATATATTTTTGTCCGATTTTAGGTAAATAGTGTACAAAAGTGCCTATATATCCTTCTATTTGCCCGAAATTTGTCATAGCGTACTGACTTAAGGTTAGAAAGATGTGTGTTAAATTTCGTAAAAATCGGTTCAGATTTAGATATAGCTCCCATATATTATATATTTTCATCCGATTTTAGGTAAATAGTGCACCAAAGTGCCCATATATATCCTTCGATTTCCACGAATTTGGCATACTTTTACAAATCATTTTAACAAAGTCATGCGTCCTTGTTCTTGAAAAAAAGGTTTCAATTATTTAATATGTTGTTCAATATTTCTTTAACACATCTTTTTTGGTCGAACTAATAAAAATAATTGTTTCTAAACAATAACAATTTTGCCGCCCTTCCTTCGTCCTAACAAAATTTGTGAAACGATTTCGTTGTTGCCAAAGTAACAACATTTTGGCATTTTTCAATTTAGTAAATTAAATTTAACAGTAAAATACCAAAATTCCTGTCAAATATAATCAAGAAGAAAAGTTTATATGGTGCATTCAGAAACTTAACATGAATTTCAAGTCTTGGATTTTGGGTGAATGTTTCTGTTGTTGCTGCTGCCGCTTCTTCTTCTTCTCCGTGCTCATTGAGGAAACTTACACTTGTTAGTTTACTACTTTGTGTTCCACTTCAAAAGCAATGTCATCATCATCGTCGGCGTCCCGCCTACACTACTTAATGGTATGGCATGACGGTATGACGTCGTCGTCGTATGGCATAGATTTTTATTCAAGGCAGTTGTACAATTACATTAAAAGTTTGGGATTTTTAGTTTTTGTTGCTGTTGTTTAAAAGAATTTTCATGGGTCGATATGTGCAACAAACAAACGAACGAAGCTATGGTGGAAATGCACCACAGATCCAACCATATGGGATTGTATAATACTTGACAACAACAAAGTTGAGGTTGCTTTGTGTATTGGATGTGGTGTACAAGGGTGTGGGGGAAGATGGGGTGTACGGTTCGTTGGTATTCATTGCAATACTGTTGGAAACGCGATTTCAATTTTGAATCGAAATCGAAACAAAACGCCGGGGAGGGGTAGGGATATTGGCTACAAAACAATTTCTTGCTTGGAATTTCTAACATCCTACACACAATACCAGTGAGTGCTGCTTCCTTTTTGGTATTGGCAATTGCTGTTATTGCCATAAAAATACCATCAATACACATGTCGACGGCAGGCATTTTTACAATCATGTCACACATACTAACACACACTCACTAACATGAAGTCATATTTTGTTGTACTATACGACAATGTGTGAACATGTTCGCCATTTTGGGAGGGGATACAACAGGCTTAGAACAGTAAAATATCTGCTCGAATCTCGCTTTAAAAAAAAATTGTCAGTTAAGGCAAGATCGTAAGGTCCCGGAAAAGTTTCATCAAAACACGGCTAAAGAGTTTAAATATTTCTTATATCATTGATATTCCTCAATTCATCCCCTCTCGCCCCATTGGAGAAAAATTGACTTTCCAATTCTCCCCAAACACCAATCAAAACCCTAACCCTAAACACCAAAATCCATGTAAAATGCAACCATTTGACATTCGGGCTATGCTGAATAACATCGATTCAGAATATTTTGCCTTGCCATTCATTGTGGCAAAAAATATTTGCCTGTAAAATAGTTATGTATGTCACAAATATGCATGGTTGCACCCGTCGGTTGCATTTAACAATTTTCAATAAAAGTTTCCATGTTAGCTGGTATGCTTGTGCTTGTACATACATTTTTTGGTTGGCTGTATTGTTAGTTGGTGTGATTGTTGTTGTCGATACATATTCTAGTGGTGATCAACATACATATGTATGTGAATACATACATAACTACAATAAAGGCTAACTTGCAGACATGCAACACCAAACAGCGACAATGAATAGAAAAAAACACCGATGTTGAATAAAATGTTTAGAGCTGTCCCGCAAAAGAAGGCAGAAGGTTGGAAGGTTGGCTGCTGGAAATAATATTAAATATTTAAGACAGTACAAAGGGGCCAAGGTTTAGAAAGGACCTTAAATCTATTTGGAAGTCGCCTACATTTTCTCTATATGAAAAAAATTCTAGAAGGTCTCGATAGGATATTCAGAAGATATTCAACAAGCGGAATATTCTTCATAATCTACAGAATATTTCAAAAAGGATAGAAGTAATGTGGAAATGTCTCATGGGTCATATCTATAAATATCGCTTTTAACTTGTCTATTCGCACCAATAAAGATCTTTTCAAGACTTTGAATAAAATGTTTAAAACTGTCCCGCAAACGAAAGCAGAAGGTTGGGTTATTCTTTAAAAAATACTGCTGGAAATAATGTTAAATATTTAAGACCGTACAAAAGGGTCATGGTTTAGAAAGGACCTTAAATCTATTTGGAAGTCGCCTACATTTTCTCTATATGATATTTAGAAAGTATTCAACAAGCGGAATATTCTTCATAATCTACAGTATATTTCAAAAAGTATTGAAGTAATTTAGGAATGTCTCATAGATCATGTCTATAAATATCACTTTTTTTTTAACTTGTCTATTCGCAACCAATGTAGATCCTTTCAGACCTTCAATGATGGCAAAATATTCCAAGGTGTACATAAGAATTCCGGAGGGTATCCAACGGTATATAGACAGAACCTTTCAGGATAGTATTTTATCATTCCATGATTGAGATTCTATCATTTTCTATAATGGCCAATGAAAGCATTTACAGGTTGCCCTATACAGGGAAGACTCTGATCAAACCAGTAAAGGAAGTAGTAAAGTCGGACAGGGCCGACTATATGGTACCCTTCACAACTTTGGGTATATTGTAAATATATGTCCTCACAATTGCATGTCTATGTTCCCTCTTTCTCCATCCTATCCTAACTTTAATTTCATTCGAGCAGATTTAGAGTCGACTGCGTAACATGGGGAAAATTTATGGAAAACGATTTAAAATTGATACACGCTATTCGGAACGCCGCGTTGTTAAAAATATAATTTATATGTAGGAGCTATATCTAAATCTGAACCGGCACACGTAATTCTGGGCTTAATTCAGTAGCCTGTGCAAAATTTCATGCAAATCGAAAGGTGTATAGGGACTTTGGTGCACCATTTACATAAAATCGGACGAAACTATATACGTGAGCTGTATCTAAATCTGAACCGATTTTCACGAAACTTAGCACACATCATTCTAGACCTAATTCATTATGCTGTACCAAATTTCATGCAAATCGAACGATATTAAGGGTCTTTGGTACACCATCTACATTAAATCGGACGAAAATATATATGGGAGCTATATCTAACTCTGAACCGACTTTCACGAAACTTAGCACACATCATTCTAGACCTAATTCATTACGCTGTACCAAATTTCGTGCAAATCAAAAGATATTAAGGGACTTTGGTACACCATTTACCTTAAATCGGACGAAAATATATATGGGAGCTATATCTAAATCTGAACCGATTTTCAGGAAACTTGAGACACATCATTCTATACCTAATTCATTACGCTGTGCCAAATTTCGTGCAAATCGCATGATATTAAGGGACTTTGGTACACCATTTACATTAAATCGGACGAAATTATATATGGGAGCTATATCTAAATCTGAACCGATTTTTCTCAATTTCAATAAGGTTCGTCCTTGGGCCAAATAAATGAGCTTTGCCAAATTTCATCCATATCGGATGATAAATGCGACCTGTACTTTGTTTACAATTTAATATCAACAGACGGACGGACATGCATAAATCGACTCAGAAAGTGATTCTATGCATATTCTCAAAGGAACCATGGGTCTATCTCGTTTCCTTTTGCCTGTTACAAACAAATGCACAAAGGCATAATACGACAGTGTGGTGACGGGTATAATTATGGAAGGACCTGTAGGCAAAAGGCGTGAATTTTTATAGAATAATTTTCCAAGGACCTGTATTTCAATAAGAGTGAATTTTTTAAAGACGAATTATATAAGGACCTGTAGTCAAAAAGCGTGTATTTTTAGAGTCATTGAAGGACCTGTAGGCTAAAATAATAATTTCCCAGGACATGTACTCCAATAAGCGTGGATTATTCAGAGAAGGGGTTTTCAATGACCTGTACTCCAATAGGCGTGGATTTTTAAAAATATATATTTTGCAAGGACCTGTAGCCTAATAGGCGTCGATTATTCAGAGATTTTTTCAAGGACCTGTCGCCTAATTAGTGTGAAATATTTAGAGTAGATTTTTTAAGGACTAGTAGACCAATAAGCGTGGATTATTCAGAGAAGATTTTTTTTTGGCCCTGTAGGTCAATAAGCGTAGATTGTTTAGAGAAGATTTTTAAGATGGATTATTAAAATAAGATTCTTTATGGAACTGTAGGCCAATAAGCGTGGATTATTTAGAGAAGATTTTTTAAGGACCTGTGGGCCAATAAACGTGGATTATTTGATTTAAAAAAAAAATGTCTTAGGACCTGTAGGCCAACAAGCGTGAATTATTTAGAGAAGATTTTTTAAGGACCTGTAAGCCAATAAGCGTGGATTATTTAGTTAAGATTTTTAAGGACCTGTAGGCCAATAAGCATGGATTGTTAAGAAAAGACTTCATAAGGACCTGTAATCCAACAAGTGTGGAGTATTAAGAGAAAACTTTTTAAGGGCCTGTAGGCCAATAAGCGTGGATTATTTAGAGACGATTTTTTTAACTTTTCCAAAAGAAGTGGCTGTAATTTGGCAAATATTTCTTGTAATTTGGTGATAAATATTTTTTCAGTAAGTTTTCGACATAGGTCAATTTTTTGACATAGGGTTTTGAAAACATCTATGCAGAACATTGTCGATATTTTTCGACATTTTTTGATTTTTGATTTGAGTCACATTTTCTTACCGAAGTAGGTGGTACTTTATATAGGACCATGAATCAGCAAAGCCCCCATATATATATATATGTCATGCTCTATTCTTGGTACTTCGAAGATCGTGGCCGCAATTTTCCACAGAGGTGACTTTAATGTGACATTCCGTAATATTGGAGGGTGAGCAATATCTGAATATCTATCAATCGTGGATTATAGAACAATTTCCATGTAAGCCCATGGTACTGGAATGTCAAATTACAGCCGAAAAATGGGGACAAATGAGATATACTATCAAAGCTTGGACCTAACTTGATTTGCAGGATCTCGTAGAGTTTGTTTTGAAAAATCCGAGTCAATATTATAGAATTGAAAAAAAAAATAAAATTAAAATTTAAAAACCATGCATTTTATTGGTCCTATAAAAACCACGCCTTTTATTGGTCCTTTATAACCCAATTTTTAAAACACCAACTCCTTGAAAATTATTTTTTTTAAAGTCCTCGTCTTGTATTGCTCCTCTGGAAATTATTCGTTAAAAGTCCGCTCCTTGTGTTGGTCCTTGAAAACTCATTATTTATCTTCGAAAAAATATTCACAATGAAAGACCTATGATCATCCTTGCAGAAATATTATTTAACAAATCCACGCCTTGTGTCATATCCAGAATATTCGTTATGCATTATTTAAGTCCTTTTTCCTTAAAAAATTAAAAACGCCAAGCCCTCTAAAAATATTTGGTATTTTTCAACAAAAGAATTCAATCCTTATTTTGGTTCTTTCCAATTCTTAAAGAAATCAATCATCAATTCTAATAAATCAGACCAGGTCCATGAAAAATTATTTAGAATATACAAAATATGCCTTTAAACAAATCCAAGGATTTTTAAAATATATTCATAAACCTATCAGCATTTGTATTAGATATTTGAAAAATATTCTTTATAAAATTATTGCTTTAATTTGTTTTAAATTCCTTGATTTATTTAATTTCCACCAAAACTATGACATTTACACATAACTATCTAATTCATTAAAAAACTAGACCAACGAATTATTTGCTCACTCGTTTACCACAAATAAAGAAAATGCATTTTCATTTCGAACCAAGGTTTCATAAAAGCAATTTGCAAATTTTCACTGAGTAGATATTTACTAATGCGCTATGACAAAATTTCTAGTTCGTCATAAAAGTTTATGATAATGACATGAATCAATTATAAATCAAAGCATTTTATGTGACATACACTCACACACAAACACATGCAAGCAGTTCCATGGCCGCCCATAAGCTTTGAAATCAAATGAAGGCACCCAACACGACCAACCAGTGAGCCAAAAATTCCAAATTCCACTTATAGAAATTGGAAAACTGTTTGCTTTTACCACAAATCCTTTATTTTTATGTGGCCATAATTCTTCTTATTGCAAACACACACGCGCACACACACATACATATATTACTCGATGGTATTGGTGTACCGAACATATGTAGTACATTTGTCTACTTATCGCAACTGAACTGAATATTCAGCAAACGTTGCAGAATTTTGATTAGATTGCAATGCAATGGAAAAAATCCGAATATGAAAAAAAAAATCCAAAACTCATTGAGAACTTTTCAAAAGCGATTCCGCTGTGCTGGCATGCCGCACAACACAACGATCACCACACCACCAGCACAATTATTATTATGCCAAAGGGTAGCATAGTGTTATTGGGACCTATGTCGAGGTTGTCGGGTGCAGTACAATAAAATAATTCTAATAATGACATATCAACGAGACGGAGTGAAAAAAGAAGTGGTGCAGACATTTTTTTCAACACCCATTTATCTATCAGTCAGTTGCATCGGTGTCTAACATGCAGGCAGTCATCAAGTATAACATAATGGAATAAAATTGCATGTCTGAATTTAATTCGTGATATGAATGAATTTTTTCTATAGAAAAAACTGGGGACCAGAGGTCGTGACGATTTTTTTTTCTATAGAAAAAACTAGGGTCCAGAGCTCCTGACGATTTTTTTTTTATAGAAAAAAACTAGGGACCAGAGGTCCTGACGAATTTTTTTCTATAGAAAAACCTTGGGACCAGAGATTCTGACGAATTTTTTTCTATAGAAAAACCTTGGGACCAGAGATCCTGACGAATTTTTTTTCTATAGAAAAACCTTGGGACCAGAGGTCCTGACGAATTTTTTTCTATAGAAAAACCTTGGGACCAGAGGTCCTGACGAATTTTTTCTATAGAAAAACCTTGGGACCCGAGGTCCTGACGAATTTTTTTCTATAGAAAACCCTTGGGAACAGAGGTCCTGACGAATTTTTTTCTATAGAAAAACCTTGGGACCAGATGTCCTGACGAATTTTTTTCTATAGAAAAACCTTGGGACCAGAGGTCCTGACGAATTTTTTTCTATAGAAAAACCTTGGGACCAGAGGTCCTGACGAATTTTTTTCTATAGAAAAACCTTGGGACCAGAGGTCCTGACGAATTTTTTTCTATAGAAAAACCTTGGGACCAGAGGTCCTGACGAATTTTTTTCTATAGAAAAACCTTGGGACCAGAGATCCTGACGAATTTTTTTTCTATAGAAAAACCTTGGGACCAGAGGGCCTGACGAATTTTTTTCTATAGAAAAACCTTGGGACCAGAGGGCCTGACGAATTTTTTTCTATAGAAAACCCTTGGGACCAGAGGTCCTGACGAATTTTTTTCTATAGAAAAACCTTGGGACCAGAGGTCCTGACGAATTTTTTTCTATAGAAAAACCTTGGGACCAGAGGTCCTGACGAATTTTTTTCTATAGAAAAACCTTGGGACCAGAGGTCCTGACGAATTTTTTTCTATAGAAAAAAACTGAGGACCAGAGGTCCTGACGAATATTTTTCTATAGAAAAAAACTGAGGACCAGAGGTCCTGACGAATTTTTTTCTATAGAAAAAAACTGAGGACCAGAGGTCCTGACGAATTTTTTTCTATAGAAAAAAACTGAGGACCAGAGGTCCTGACAAATTTTTTTCTATAGAAAAAAACTGAGGACCAGAGGTCCTGACGAATTTTTTTCTATAGAAAAAAACTGAGGACCAGAGGTCCTGACGAATTTTTTTCTATAGAAAAAAACTGGGGAGCAGAGGTCCTGACGAATTTTTTTCTATAGAAAAAAAACTGGGGAGCAGAGGTCCTGACGAATTTTTTTCTATAGAAAAAAAACTGGGGAGCAGAGGTCCTGACGAATTTTTTTCTATAGAAAAAAACTGAGGACCAGAGGTCCTGACGAATTTTTTTCTGTAGAAAAAAAACTGAGGACCAGAGGTCCTGACGAATTTTTTTCTATAGAAAAACCTTGTGACGAATTTTTTTGTATAGAAAAACATAGGGACCAGAGGTCCTGACGAATTTTTTTCTATAGAAAAAAATAGGGGCCAGAGGTCCTGACGAATTTTTTTCTATAGAAAAAAATAGGGGCCAGAGGTCCTGACGAATTTTTTTCTATAGAAAAAAATAGGGACCAGAGGTCCTGACGAATTTTTTTCTATAGAAAAAAATAGGGACCAGAGGTCCTGACGAATTTTTTTCTATAGAAAAAAATAGGGACCAGAGGTCCTGACGAATTTTTTTGTATAGAAATAAAATAGGGACCAGAGGTGTGACGAATTTTTTTCAATAGAAAAACTTGTCCTGACTATTTTTCCCTAAAATAAAATAATTTCCTTAAAACAATTTAATTTTGAAAATTTTACAGCCCTACCTTGACCAGATTTACAGTACCGTTGTGTCATTTATTTTCATTTAATCCAACTCTTTATCAATCTGAATAGAGTGTTCGGGGAAATGTGTGCCAGGAGACATTGTCTATTTGTTTTATTTTTATTTTCTTTTTTTATCAATTTAAAGACAGCAATTAAGTTTGAATTAAAAAATCATTTATTTTATTTGACCTCAAATACTAGGTTTGACCAAGTCCTCCCTCCACACACACATGCAAAAAAAAACAAAAGCCTACAAATACTCTCTCTTAAAATACCCAATAGACGAGAGCGTTTTTTTTTCCTTCCCATTACATGAAGTGATGGTGTTTCGTTATGTTAACCGATTAAATCCAGTTATAAACAACAAGAGACTGGCCTACTTGACCAAAAAGGACATCATGTCCTGCAGGGTGTTTGCTCGAGGCAATAATTGCCAGTGCAGCAAACTATTAGCCATAGCAATAAAATTCTATACACACACATATTAACCCAAGAGAAAGGACCTCCTTCTTCTTGTTCGTTGTGTGTGTGTTCTTTTCTCCATCAACTGCATACAACGACAATTACAGTACACCTTTAATAGTGTGTAAGTGTGTGTGTGTATTTGTATTGGATTTCTATGCTAAACTTTCACTTGCCATGATGTTCCAGTAGCCTCATTTGAAAATGGTTTAATGTCCTATTAGAACAACGACTGTAGCTACGGCGACAAATGGTGATGAGGACGAGTCACAGTGCCTGTGACTCGCTTAACGATGGGAATTTATATCCGTACACACACACACACACACCGAGGAATTACAAAAATGCACCTAGATTTTTCTAACCTTTTTTTCCTTCTGGTGCCGACTATATCCACAATTTATAACATTGCAATGTGTGCTCAGTTAGCAAAACCTAGTGTCCCATTATTGTAATGTGTGCTATGGTTCGGGTTAGACCAAACGGAAAAGTTCGTACTCTATATATTTTCATCAAAGGACAGTGGACGTGAGGAAACAAAATAAAAAGATTTATAAAAACACAATGGGACATTTTTTCTATAGAACAGCACCTATATTCCCTAGTTATTTTTTCTATAGAAAAACATCTTGGGACTTCTGGTCCAATTTTTTTCAATAGCCAAAAACATGAGACATCAGAATTTTTCTATAGAAAGAATTCGTTAGGATCTCTGGTCCAAGTGTTTTTTATAGAACAAATTTCGTTAGGACCTTCGGTCCAAGTTTTTTCTATAGAACAAAATTCGTCGGGACCTTTGGTTCAACTTTTTCTTTAAAAGAAAAATTCCTAAGACCTCCGGTATATTTTTTTTATAGAAAAAAATCGTCAGGACCTCTGGTCCAAGTTTTTTTCTATAGGAAGGTCAGGACTTCTGGTCCAAGTTTTTTCTATTGGAAAAAATTCGTCAGGACCTTTGGTTCAACTTTTTCTTAAAAAAAATCGTAAGATCTCCAGTCTACGTTTTTTCTACAGAAAAAAATCGTCAAGTTTTTTCCATAGGAAAAAATTCGTCAGGACCTCTGGTCCAAGTTTTTTCTATAGGAAAAAATTCGTCAGGACCTCTGGTCCAAGTTTTTTCTATAGGAAAAAATTCGTCAGGACCTCTGGTCCAAGTTTTTTCTATAGGACAAAAAATTGTCAGGACCTCTGGTCCAAGTTTTTTCTATAGGAAAAAAATTCGTCAGGACCTCTGGTCCAAGTTTTTCTATAGGAAAAAAATCGTCAGGACCACTGGTCCAAGTTTTTTCTATAGAAAAAAAATTCTCAGGACCTCAGGTCCAAGTTTTTTCTATAGGAAAAAATTCATCTAGACCTCTGGTCCAAGTTTTTTTTTATAGGAAAAAATTCGTCAAGACCTCTGGTCCAAGTTTTTTCTATAGAAAAAAATTCTCAGGACCTCTGATCCAAGTTTTTTCTATAGGAAAAAAATTTGTCAGGACCTCTGGTCCAAGTTTTTCTATAGGAAAAAAATCGTCAGGACCACTGGTCCAAGTTCTAGTTCCAAGTTTTTTTTCTATCAAAAAATAGTTTCTATCGAAAAAAAATTTGTCAGTACCTCTGGTCGAAGTTTTTCTATAGAAACAAATTCGTGAGACATCTGGTCGAAGTGTTTCTATCGAAAAAAGTTCGTGAGACCTCTGGTCCACTGTTCCGTGTGAGGGCCTTTAGTTTTGCAGAACACCACATTCCGTCACACAATTTAAATGTTTATTCATATTTAAGGTTTGAATTTGTGGAAAAAATATGAATACTGCAGTATGAGTGGACTCGCAGTGACTACGACGACTTTGTATATCTTTTTGGCCAACACAGAGAGTGAGTGAGTGAGAAAGGGAGGGTGGAAGAAGAGACAGTTTTGCGGCCTGGAACGGCTGTTTTGTAGTATTTTTATGCAAATTAAACTAACTGAACGCCACACAACTATTCTTTCTGGCACTGCAACCACATTCGGAACAGCCTCCTACAATTTTCACACTGACAGTCATACCAAAATGACATAAATAGTGGTTATATCTGGCAGAGGGTAAGCAGATTTTTTTATTCCAAAGGAATCAGAGAATATTTAACAGTAGTAAAAAAAAGCAAAGTAGTGAGTGCAAAATAGTTTCTATGAAAATTCACTTTTGGTGAGGAAATTGTTTTTTTGT
This sequence comes from Musca vetustissima, assembly GCF_032173495.1. Lineage (NCBI taxonomy): Eukaryota > Metazoa > Arthropoda > Insecta > Diptera > Muscidae > Musca > Musca vetustissima. The sequence continues at coordinate 25,328 of NW_026889661.1, forward strand.
TCCTGCTGTTGTTGTTTGTGTAGCTTTTGTGTGCTCAACGAATGGATTAAAGGATATGAAGTGTTTGTTGTAGATATGCCAGCGTTTAAGAACAAAATGGAATATCTATTAAAGAGGATTTTGTAACGATTTAGTATAAATCGACAGATGTGGAGACTTTAGAAAAAGTTAAAATTAAATATTGTGGGGAAATCAAAGGGATTAAAAAAACAGGCATCACAGTTTTTCTACAGAAAAAAAAGTTGGTTAAGAGGTCTCATATTTAAAGAAAACATTTCCCGAATGGATACACGTTTTTTTTCTTAAGAAATTCCAGGACCTAGATGTCCTGAAGAATTTTCTTCTATAGAAAAAACTTAAATCAGAGGTGTAACGATTTTTTTTTTAAGGATATCACGTTTTTTTTCTATATAAAAAACTTCCAGGACCAGAGGTCTCACGAATTTTTTCTATAGAAAAAACTTAAATCAGAGGTGTAACGATTTTTTTTTTAAGAAAAAACATCGACCTATCACGATTTTTTTTCTATAGAAAAAACTTGGACCAGAGGTCTCACGAATTTTTTTCTATAGAAAAAACTTGGACCAGAGGTCTCACGAATTTTTTTCTATAGAAAAAACTTGGACCAGAGGTCTCACGAATTTTTTTCTATAGAAAAAAACTTGGACCAGAGGTCTCACGAATTTTTTCTATAGAAAAAACTTGGACCAGAGGTCTCACGAATTTTTTTCTATAGAAAAAAACTTGGACCAGAGGTCTCACGAATTTTTTTCTATAGAAAAAACTTGGACCAGAGGTCTCACGAATTTTTTTCTATAGAAAAAAACTTGGACCAGAGGTCTCACGAATTTTTTTCTATAGAAAAAAACTTGGACCAGAGGTCTCACGAATTTTTTTCTATAGAAAAAACTTGGACCAGAGGTCTCACGAATTTTTTTCTATAGAAAAAACTTGGACCAGAGGTCTCACGAATTTTTTTCTATAGAAAAAACTTGGACCAGAGGTCTCACGAATTTTTTTCTATGGAAAAAACTTGGACCAGAGGTCTCACGAATTCTTTTTTCTATAGAAAAAACTTGGACCAGAGGTTTCACGAATTTTTTTCTATAGAAAAAACTTGGACCAGAGGTCTCACGAATTTTTTTCTATAGAAAAAACTTGGACCAGAGGTGTCACGAATTTTTTTTCTATAGAAAAAACTTGGGCCAGAGGTCTCACGAATGTTTATACCCTTCACCACACTGTGGTACAGGGTATTATGTCTTTGTGCATATGTTTGTAACAGGCAAAAGGAAACGAGATAGACACATGGTTCCTTTTGAGAATATGCATAGAATCACTTTCTGAGTCGATTTACGCATGCCCGTCCGTCTGTCCGTTCATGTATTTTTGTGAACAAAGTACAGGTCGCATTTATGATCCGATTTGGATGAAATTTGGCATAGGTCACTTATTTGGCCCGAGGACGAACCCTATTGAAATTGGAAAAAATCGGTTCAGATTCAGATATAGCTCCCATTTATATTTTCATCCGATTTAATGTAAATTGTGCACCAGTCTCCATATATATCTCTCGATTTGCACGAAATTTGGCACATTGTAATGAATTAGGTCTGTAATAATGCGTGCAAAGTTTCGTGAAAATAGGTTCAGATTTAGATATAGCTCCCATATATATTTTCGTCCGATTTAATGTAAATGGTCAACCAAAGCCACCCTAGCGTCTAAACGAGTTGAGATAGATCGCCAAAATTTTGCACAGAGTCGTCTTTTTTCTGCAGGCAGGCCAAGTTCCAAGATGGGATATATCGGTCGACGTTTAGGCATAGCTCCCATATAAGGGTACCCCCAATTTTACGTATTTTGGGGTTCTTGAGCGCGTTTTTCAAGCGAATTCGTTGAAATTTGATACATTGAGTTGATATTGGGTACCCAATTTCTCCACAAAAAAAATTATACATATAGGTCCATTTTTTCTGGTAGCCCCCATATAAGGGGACCTCCCAAATGTCGGTATTTTGGGGTTCTTGAGCGCGTTTTTCAACCGAACTCGCTGAAATTTGGTACATTTGGTTCTTATTGGGTGCCAAATATATCCACTAAAAATTCTAAATATAGGTCCAATTTTTCTGGTAGCCCCCATATAAGGGTACCCCCCAATTTTCGCTACTTTAAGGTCATTGATCACGTTTTTCAACCGAATTCGCTGAAATTTTAATTTTCTCCAAATCCAGGCCTATATTGATCCTCGAAAAAATATTTTTATTAATCAAAATCAATCAATTTCACCAGGAATTTTTATTTTTATAGATTCCTTTTTCTTCCAAAAAATTTCATTTTCTTCTTTGTTATTTAAATTGTCGACTGCTGTTATTTGAGACTTTTTAATTTGTTGTTATATTCTATGGCTTTATTGTCATGTCGTTCATTCGATAAATTTTCATATTTACCGCCATGAAAGATATTAATTTTCACATTCTTATTTAATGTCATGTGGTTTTCATCAGGAATCTTCTTTTCGTCATCTCCATGTCATATCGTTGGCATAAATTCATACACATATCCTTAAAGAGGTTTTAATCCACCATAAGAGATTCCATTTCAGTTTTCGTTTTAAATAAAATACAGTGAATTATAGTTGCCTAGGAGACGAAGAATTTGGAATCTCAATGCGGATTATAAAACCATTCGACAGAGTGGGTATAATTACTGTCATTCAGTATAAATTTAAAGGTTGATGTTTGTTGTAAATTGATTAAATTATTAATACACTATAATAAATAATATGTATTGCAACATTAAATAAATATCAATAACATTTTGTTTTTACATACTTAGGCGTATAAGTATCGTCACTGCTTTAATAAAACATACGCCCCAATGATCAGAATTAAGATTATAGTAACTATCAGTCATACGCCCCACTGTCCGCAGTAATATTTATTTTAAAATAAATAATAAAACTCATACGCCTTAGCGTTTCTGTAATGGCTACACGCACACATTGCATAACTTGTTTTCATTTTTCTGCTATAAACTATTTATATTCTATACGTTTGACAACAAATTCACTTCAGAACACGCACACACAATGTCCATATCAATTGAAACCCAGTGACATTTAGTTTCACGCTAAAAATTTCATCATCCAAGAGGCTACGTACATCTACCATGATACACATATATATATATATACCAACACACTCACATATTGCCCCTATTGGAATGTTACCAAGAGTCAAGTAACTCAGCATTGCAACAATGCACCTCACAGCTGTCTATCAAAACAAATAAAAATTGGCGCACGACCGACCCCACTACAGGCACGCACACACAGGGTGCGGATATTCATATATTCTTATCTGAAGAGAACAAAAGCAAAAGGTAGAACGTGCATCATCATGCCGACGACCAAATGAATGAATGGACTCAATCTCCAGGTGTGATTAAGTTAGTATGTAATTTACATACATTTATTAAGTTTCCTATTTTTTTTATTCAGGGCCATAGGCCTGAAGTGCCTACTGCTATCCATCTTCAGCAGTGGAGATGACGTAAAGCATAAAATCTCTTAATTTATATACATGAGCACGATCTTTGTGTTGAAAAATGATATGCCAAGATGTGACAGTGGTGCAAACGAAGCCATTAAAAAGCGTGGATGTTTTAAAGAATATTTTTCAAGGACCTGCACAAGGCATGGAGTTTTTAAAGAATATTTTCTCATGGGTCACAACAAGGAGTGGATTTTTTAAAGAATATTTTTTTAAGGACTCATTACAGGCCGTGGATTTTTGAAATAATATTTTTTCAAGGCCTCATACATGGCGTGGATTTTTGAAAGATTTTTTTTCTATAGAAAAAAATTCGTCAGGACCTCTGGTGCAAGTTTTTTCCACAATAAAAAATTCGTCAGGACCTCTGGTCCCTAGTTTTTTTATAGAAAACCTCTGGTCCCTAGTTTTTTTCTATAGTAAAAAAAATCGTCAGGACTTCTGATCCTCAGTTTTTTTTTTCTATAGAAAAAAATTCGTCAAGACCTCTAGTCCCTAGTTTTTTTTTTATAGAAAAAAATTCGTCAGGACCTCTGGTCCCAAGTTTTTTCTATAGAAAAAAATTGGTCAGGACCTCTGGTCCCAAGTTTTTTCTATAGAAAAAAATTCGTCAGGACCTCTGGTCCCAAGTTTTTTCTATAGAAAAAAATTCGTCAGGACCTCTGGTCCCAAGTTTTTTCTATAGAAAAAAATTCGTCAGGACCTCTGGTCCCAAGTTTTTTCTATAGAAAAAAATTCGTCAGGACCTCTGGTCCCAAGTTTTTTCTATAGAAAAAAATTCGTCAGGACCTCTGGTCCCAAGTTTTTTCTATAGAAAAAAATTCGTCAGGACCTCTGGTCCCAAGTTTTTTCTATAGAAAAAAATTCGTCAGGACCTCTGGTCCCAAGTTTTTTCTATAGAAAAAAATTCGTCAGGACCTCTGGTCCCAAGTTTTTTCTATAGAAAAAAATTCGTCAGGACCTCTGGTCCCAAGTTTTTTTCTATAGAAAAAAATTCGTCAGGACCTCTGGTCCCAAGTTTTTTCTATAGAAAAAAATTCGTCAGGACCTCTGGTCCCAAGTTTTTTCTATAGAAAAAAATTCGTCAGGACCTCTGGTCCCTATTTTTATCTATAGAAAAAAATTCGTCAGGACCTCTGGTCCCAAGTTTTTTCTATAGAAAAAAATTCGTCAGGACCTCTGGTCCCAAGTTTTTTCGATAGAAAAAAAATAGTCAGGACCTCTGGTCCCAATGTTTTTCTATAGAAAAAAAAATCGTCAGGACCTCTGGTCCCAATGTTTTTCTATAGAAAAAAAATCGTCAGGACCTCTGGTCCCAATGTTTTTCTATAGAAAAAAAATCGTCAGGACCTCTGGTCCCAATGTTTTTCTATAGAAAAAAAATCGTCAGGACCTCTGGTCCCAATGTTTTTCTATAGAAAAAAATTCGTCAGGACCTCTGGTCCCAATGTTTTTCTATAGAAAAAAATTCGTCAGGACCTCTGGTCCCAATGTTTTTCTATAGAAAAAAATTCGTCAGGACCTCTGGTCCCAATGTTTTTCTATAGAAAAAAATTCGTCAGGACCTCTGGTCCCAATGTTTTTCTATAGAAAAAAATTCGTCAGGACCTCTGGTCCCAATGTTTTTCTATAGAAAAAAATTCGTCAGGACCTCTGGTCCCAATGTTTTTCTATAGAAAAAAATTCGTCAGGACCTCTGGTCCCAATATTTTTCTATAGAAAAAATTCGTCAGGACCTCTGGTCCCAATGTTTTTCTATAGAAAAAAATTCGTCAGGACCTCTGGTCCTTTTTATATAGGCTTTGAGACCTATATGTCTGAATGGGAAGTCATAACTGTTCGAACATCCTTTAAAAATTACAAATCTAGGTTTTCTACCCATCCTGCCACTGTTTTGTTTTGCCAACTTCTCGACAACAATAACAAAGACACACACACACATTGTATAGAGGATATAAAATACAATGATATTTCCCCGATACGCGGATACACTATAACGTTACCTGGTATCGTATATGGCGAAGGATGTGGTGATGGCAGCCAATATGCGGAATTTATTGACGGATATGGCTTAAACGACGACAACAACGCAGTGGATGATGGAGTCGATGATGTTGCCGTTGCAGATGTTGATGCCGATGCGGAGGCTGATGCTGACGGCGTTAAAGATGATGAGTTAAATAACGATGAAGCGATAGCTTTGGCAGTGGCAGCTGCATCTACGGCTGTGGTTGAGGCATATGGATGCAAAGCCAATGAATACTTGGTTGTGATACAGGAATTGTTGTTATTGTTGCCGTTGTTGCTACTGCTGTACTTGTTGTTGTTATCGTTGTTGTTGTTGATGATGTTTGAGGAAATTGAGGCTAGACTGTGGCTGGTGGAATGAGAAAGGTTGCCGTTGTTGGTGTTGTTGTTGTTGTGGGCTGTTATTGCATCACGGGCACCACCTGCTGTTAGCGAAGCAATATCAACAGCAGTACCAAGACTAACACTGACATTGCTACTGCCACCACTACCACTACCATCACCGGGGCCGCTAAAGTTGATACTGCAACAGTTATTATTGGATAAATTCTCAATTACCGTCGGTAATTGCCTGTTTCTGTTGGATATATCGGCCGCAGTATTTATGTTGCAGCTGCTGCCACTACTATTGTTATTGTGGTGGTTGTTGCAGCCATTTGCATAATTTGCCAGTGCAGTTGAAGTCAACATGGAGTTGGATAACGATGACGACGACAGTGACAATGACGAGCATGATGGAGTCGTCAATGACGTTGATATCGTTAATACCGGCAATGTTGCAGTTGACATGGACGAAGTGTTTGAAGTTACATTCATCACATTTGAATTCAACATCATGTCCCGAAAATGGAACGCCCCAGGATTTTTTTTTTCGGATGGACGCCAAAAAAATGAAGACAAAATCAGCAAAATATATAGTGAAGAAGAGTGCTCTGAACTGAATTAAGGTGTTTGGCCGTATGTGGATTGGGTTATACAAACAGACGAAATTACCAAGAAAACAATTCTTTGACTACTACGCTTATTAATCACGTCCGAATTTTTTGGTTTTCTTTTTTTATTCACAAAATAAACTTCATATAATTTTTGGAAAGACAAAATTTCGACATACGTAAAAAAGAGAGAGCAAGAAACTATTTTTCTGAGATGGTAGTGTTTTAGGTGTTGTGTAGCGGTAATGATGCCATGTATAAAATGTGTTTTCAATATTTACGATAGAACTTTGCACATACATTGCTACTATTCCTTGTTAATGGTCCCATATAATATAATCGGCCCATTTTCGCCATTATTATGGCTTTGAAAATATTTTCTAGCCGACGGAGCTGAAATTTAAAATTTTGGTTCCACTCCATTTTCGCGCATTTTGGAGTTTTTATTTTCTAACCAAAATTCTTGTAACTCGGGTTCATTATTGCAGGTAATAGAAGTTCTGAGCCACATTTGTTTAGCAAAGTGGATGTCATTGAAATCGTGTTTTTAAAAAAATAGGTCAGGTCGACATAGGTCAGTGATTTTACATAAATCCATATAAAGGTACATTTTTATTTTTGAGAACTAACATATTGCATTAATCTTGAAAATCTTTTATGGAAAATTCTCGATTCTTTCATTTTCGCAATTTTTAAACCGCACTTTCCCACCGAAGAGGCTGTAAGTTAAGACCAAAATGACATGTGTTAAGCTCCGTTGAAATCAGTTCAGATTTAGATAAGGTTCCCATAATAATGTTCATCCGATTTTCTGTAAAGTTTGTCCGATTCAGACGTAATGTGGAATAACGTACTGTATTGAGTTAATTTGTTATGTTAAGAAAATCTTAAATTCTTTATTCATACCCTACACCACAATGTGGATTGTATTTTAAAATTGTCATTCCATTTGCATCGCTTTGAAAAATGCACCTAAATAATATATCTGAACAAAACTCTATGTCAGTAATGCCCATATGTGTGTTGCAGGCACGATAGAGTCCTCAAAATTTAAGACAGGTATTGCCAATGGGATGTATCGGTATACTTTTTAGAGTAGTCCCCATAGCAGGGAACACGCAAAAATATTTTGAATTCCCCACGGTGTAGAAAATCATTCTAGACATATTCGGTATTCTGGGAGTTTTGGGCGCGATTTTAAATAAAAAAGTTTTATATTTTGGATGATCATTGGTAGAAAAAAATTAAAGAAAACATTCTTACTAAAAATGATCGATATTGGCCCTCTTTTTAGGGGTTTACCCTCTTAGGGTATTTTTGGCGCGTTTTAAAACCAAATTGGTTACGTTTTTCGACCGAATGTGCTTTAATTGAGAGTCAGGAAAAACTATTTTTATACCCTCCACCATAGCATGGAGGGTATATTAATTTTGTTTTTCCGTTTGTGACTCATCGAAATAATCATTTCCGATCCTATGAAGTACATATATTCTTGAACAGCGTAAAATTCTATGACGATATAGATGTCGTCTAAACGAATTGAGATAGATCGCCAACATTTTGCATAGAGTCGTCTTTTGTCTACAGGTAGGTCATGTTCGAAGATGGGATTTATCGGTCCACGTTTAGGCATAGCTCCCATATAAGGATAACCCTCAATTTTCGGTATTTTGAGGTTCTTGAGCGCGTTTTTCAACTGAATTCGCTGAAATTTGTTATATTGAGTTTTTATTGGGTAGCAAATCTCTCCGCTGAAAATTATAAATATGGGTCCATATTTTCGGATAGCCCTCATATAAGGGTACCCCCAATTTTGCGGTATTTTGGGGGGTTTGATCGCATTTTTGACCGAATTCTCTGAAATTCGGTGCTTTGAGTTCTTATTGGGTAGCGAATCTCTATACTAAAAATCCCCATTAAAACTTGCAGACGTTTGTATTTGGTGTACATAATGGTATACATAAATCGGTTTGTAGAATTATCGGTATATATCCACTTTTTGGTATGTTCCCTTCATTTTCATTGCATGTATCTGTCAGTATAACTATGGTGGAGGGTATCCAAAGTTCGGCTCGGCCGAACTTAAGGCTTTTTCACTTGTTTATATTAATAGCTATCTGATTTATTCCGCGTTTTGAGTTTGGTTCTAAGAATCTGTTATAATCATTGCTCCTGCGGAGGATAATGAATTATAGCCGCATTTAGACCTTGACCCTTTGTGGAGGTGCCACAAGGGGTGGACCGATAGACCCCATCTTTGAATTTGAAATAAGTTTGGAAGCAATAATAAGATGGGCAAAGTTTGGATGAAATCTTAATTTTCTGAAACGGATTTGGTCCAAAGAAACATGTGGTCTAGAACCAATATTTCGATGAGGCACATTTTCACCGTGTTTAATTGTATACACACTCATTAGCCATAAGGCTGAGGGTATAATTATCCATTAAAAATTTCTGAAATTTGTATTAAATTTTACATAATCCCTTTTTAGAAATGTCTGTATAGCTCCACTTTTTGGTATGTTCCCCGTATTTTCATTTCTAGTACCTGTCTGTATATATATGGTAGAGGGTATCCAAATTTCGGCCCGGCCGAACTTAACGCTTTTTCATTTGTTTTGTTCTACATAAGTCCAAGTAAGTTCCACATAGAAGTGCCGCGCCATTTTCGGCATTTGTAATTTCGTATGCAACACCGCGAAGTATTCACCCACATACTGTTTATATTCTTGATCAGAATAATACGATATGTCAATTTATGTGTTTCCGTGCACAGACATCGCTAGTACTCCTAGGATGTTTGGAATTGTTGTAAATTTGGCAAATCGGCCCAAATTTTTGTGTAACCCCCATTTACCGGAATTTTTGGGGATTTTGGAAACGTTTTCAACCGAATTGTCAGTAAATTTGTATTTTGTATTATTATTGGGAGTCAAATTTCACTAACAAAAATTAATAATACAGATCCAAGATTCGGGTAGTCTCACTATTAATCTCTATTATATCACTATTAAGTATTTTGAGAAATTGAATCAAGGTTCTATCATAACATGAGTTTTCTCCTAGGAGTCCCCATTTATTTTAGATATTTTGAATGTCATCCTCATAGTGGAGTGTAAAACAAGATATGTTATTAATTTTCTCATTGAAGAGTATAATTTAGCATATCAAAGTCCTGGTAAATACAAACTTGTTTCCATAATTGATTCAAAGTAGGTTAACATTTTAAATTGTCCCCATATTCCGTTTATTTTTCGGTATATTGATTTGGAACATCATTTTTTCAGAGCATGAAGAACATACTACCACATAATGCAAGAATATCTAGGACGATTTTAGGAATTTTCATAGCGCCGTGTTTACTTGCTTTAAAATATAATTTCTTGGATGTCTGAAAAAAGTGAAGTCCCACATACATAACAAATTGTTGCAGGTTCTTAAAATTAAGTCCTCTAAAATTGTCATACACTACTTGTCAAACTCTCGCCTTTAGTTTTTTGTGTCAAAGATAAATTAGGACTCTTGGAGAAGCTTACAATATAAAAGTACTACTTACCATATTGTCGATCAATCTAGTATGTATAAACAATCTATCGAGACTTATTATTTATAAACCCTACAACATATGTTGACGAAGAATATAAATTGTTATAATTTAAATACTAAAACATATTAAATTTTCCAATAAATTCGTTTTCGTTATTTGTCTCTCCCTAAATGAGATACTAATTAACTATAAAATTAAAAAATTACAAACAACATCGAACACGTCTACTAAAGGAAAGGTACAAATTGACAATAACGAACGTTCATAGAAAATTTAAAATTTATTTAAATATATTTATAAAATTTATATAAAGAAGGTTTACTACATGAAATTTCCACCATTCAGGGTGGAACCAAATATTAAATCCACTCTGGTTGGGAAATGCAAATAGGGCCGTCAATATACACAAAAGTGGGTCGGACTGTTACATGGTGACCATATCAATATTTGGTGGATGTATGATATGGTTTTATTAATTTTATAAAATCTAAGAAATGGAATCAAATTAAATGTGGGTACAAAATTAATTAATTATTTTCAAAGTACCAACATCAATGAGTGGATTTTTAGAGAATATATCCTCAAGGATTTTTTTGAAAGGACTATCACGTGGATTTTTGAAAGAATATATTTTGAAGGACGAACACGAAGACGCGATTTTTTATATCTTCCAAAGGACCAACACAGTAACCTGAATTTTTTGAAGATTATTTGAAAGGACTAATACCGTGACATGGATTAAAAAAAAACAGTAAGGAAAGTAGTAAAGTCGGACGGGGCCGACTATATGATACCCTTCACCACTTTGAGTATATTCAACAGATGAATCCTAACAGACGTCGCATATTTAAAGGACCAGTATGAAATTGGAACCATAAACACGTCATTCTGCAACCGGTACTAAATTGTTCATTTGGTCAGATATAGAAGCTATATCTAAATCTGAACCGATTTCAGGAAACTTAACACACATCTAGACCTATTTCATTACGCTGTGCCAAATTTAGTGCAAACCGAAAGATATTAAGGGACTTTGGTACACCATTTACCTTAAATCGGACGAAAATAAGATCAGAAAAATATGATCAGAACCCCCAAAATACCAAATGTTTTGGGGTACCGTTATATGGGGACTACCAGTAAAACTGGACCTATATTTATAATTTTTAGTGGAGTAATTTGGTACCCAATAAGAACCCAATGTACAAAATTTCAGCGAATTCGGTCGAAAAATGCGATCAAAACCCCCAAAATACCGAAAATTCGTGGTAATCTTATATGGGGACTGTCTGAAAAAATGGACCTTTATTTATAATTTTTGGTAGGGAGATTTGCTACCCAATAAGAACTCAAAGTACCAAATAGGGTTCGTCCCTGGGCCAATTAAGTGACCTGTGCCAAATTTCATCCAAATCGGATCATAAATTCGACCTGTACTTTGTTAACAAAAATACATGGACGGACAGACGGACATACATAAATCGACTCAGAAAGTGATTCTATGCAGAAAGTGATTCCATGGGTCTATCTCGATTATTTTTGCCTGTTACAAACATATGCACAAAGACATAATACCCTGTACCACAGTGTGGTGAAGGGTATAACTACAACGCCAAGGCAATAAAAATTAGTTCCCAATTTTTATCCCAATGACTGATAATCGATTGCAATTTGAGATATGACTAGTGTAAACAATGTTTATATCATGCTGTACTGTGTGAGTGTAGAATACTCAGAAAATATAGTTTAAATATTACGTTAATTTCAATTTAATTATTATTGATAATAAAAAAAATAAAATTGTTCATTAGCTACCAACAGAGGCACCAACATATTTACATAAATTCAAATATCTACGTTACATTACAAAATAAAAAAAAATAAATCAAATAAATATGGAAATTAATTACAAAATTTATATAAGAACACTATAATAATTTTTCCACAAATCTTTTTAAAAAAAATAATAATAATAAAAAACACGACAACATAAATCAATAGTAACTACTATGCCTTTAGGGGCGCAACACGCTCAAACCAATCGTAAATTATTTTGACACGCAGTTAAAATCAATTCGTAATCGAAAAAAGAAAACACAGAAAAGAAAACACCAAGAGCCGGAGATACATTTAAATTATTTAACATTTCAAATTTGCTACTTTTTTTATCATTTTTTTATTTATGTTACACAAACACATATATTTTTATTTTGTATTTTGTTGTTGCTGTAATTTTGTAATTTACAATTTGCTTGCTGCTTTCCAATCGCTTTGGTGGAATTTATTTTGTATTTGATTTGAAGATTACAACGTATATAAATTACACAGTGATAGTATTTATTTATTTATTTTTTATTTGTAAAATGAGTTTTTTTAAATTTATTTATTTAGGTTTTTATTTTATATTTATTTTCAAATTTAACAATTAACACTTAATACGAATTTAAACAAGTAGAAAAATAAAACACACAACGTTCAGTTCAGTCTTTTTTTATTATCTAGGTTCAGAAATTGTCGGCAGTTTTAATGCGCGCGCTACGTTGCATTATTTATCAGTAAATGTTTGGTCCGACATTTAATCAAATCGTTCAGACCTCATCAATTGATTGCCAAATGCAATTTTTAGTCAGTCACCGCGTTTTATTTTTGTGATTTTGGGGTGCATTTGCAAATGAGATTTAAAGTGTTGTTGGGTTTTTTTTTTTTTTTTGACTTGGCGACTGATTTATTTTGGTGAGATTTGTTCTGTTTTAGTGTTTGGTTTTATTTTATTTTCTTTGTCGATTATCTGAAATGCCTCTAAAAATAGTTTGATTTATCACCCCAAACAATGCCTCGATTTCCATTGAATTCAACGCCCAAGTGATTGCATGTTGGGCGCCATTGTTGCAGTGGAAATACCAAAGGACATTTGTGGTTTTAATGGATTGCGTAGATAATCCCATTGGTGTATGAGGCTAGATTTTTTTGGTTGGGTTGGTGTCAACATTTAAAAGAGCAATTTCTCTGATTGACAAGTGGAAAATTTAAAAAAGGGGAGCAATCGATTTATCGCTTGATTTTGAATTTATCATTTAAACTTAAAAAAAGCTACAAAAGAAGGGTTTTTAAAGGATATTGAAGGATTTAAGGATACAACAGCGTGGATTTTTAAAAATATATTTTTTCAGACACCATTACAAGTCGTGAATTTTTAAAAGAATATTTTTTTCGAGATCATTAAAATGCGTGGATTTTTTAAAGATTTTTTTTTATTAAAAATTAAAAGGCGTGGATTTTTAAAAGAATATTATTCAGAGATCATTACAAGTCGTGGATTTCTTAAAGAATATTTTTTTCACAGACCATTACAAGATGTAGATTTTTTATAGAATATTTTTTGAAGTCCACTACAATGCGTGGATTTTTTAAATAATATTTTTTAAGGACCATTACAAGTCGTAAATTTTTTTAAGAATATTTTTAAGCTCAATTACAAGGCGTGGATTTTTTAAAGAATATTTTTAGGGTCAATTACAAGGCGTGGATTTTTTTAAGAATATTTTTAAGGTCAATTACAAGTCGTGGATTTTTTAAAGAATATTTTTAGGGTCAATTACAAGGCGTGGATTTTTTAAAGAATATTTTTAGGGTCAATTACAAGGCGTGGATTTTTTTAAGAATATTTTTAAGGTCAATTACAAGGCGTGGATTTTTTAAAGAATAATTTTAAAGAACTTTTAAGGTGCATTTTTGAAACAAAAAATAAGGACGTTTTCCAGGCGTATACTAAAACATATTTTGTTATACGACCTTCTATTTATTTTTCCAGAGACCATTCCAAGGACCTTCAAAGACGTAGATTAAAAAATATTTTTTTAAGGACCTTCAATAGCGTAGATTAAAAAAATAGTTTCTAAAAGCCTTTCAAAGACGTAGAATAAACCAGTAAGGAAAGTAGTAAAGTCGGATGGGGCCGACTATATGATACCCTTTACCACTTTGGCTATATTCAAGAGATGCATCCTAACAGACCACGCATTTTTGAAGTACCATTGACATGAAAGTGGACTATTTTACATATACGATCTGTGTCTATATGTGAACTAGTTCATCCACAATCATCAGTTCATTATTTAGGGCACCCTTTAATTCTTTGGTGCACAATTCGCTAAAAATCGGACGAAAATATATATCGGACCTATATCTAAATCTGAACCGATTTCAATAAAACTTGGAACACTTTATGCTATCATAACTTCAGTTCGTTGTGCAAAATTTCGTGCCAATCGGACTAAATGTGACTCTTTGGTGCCCCATTTGCTAAAAATTGGACAAAAATATTTATGGGAGCTATAATTAATCTGAACCGATTTCAATAAAACTTGGCACACGTTAGGCTAATCTAACGTCAGTAAGTTTTGCAAAATTTTAATGCCAATCAGCCTAAATTTGACTCTTTAGTGCCCCATTTGCTAAACTTCGGACGAAAATATATATGGGAGCTCTATCTAAATCTGAACCGATATCAATAAAAGTTGGCACACTTAAGGCTACACCAACTTCAGTACGTTGTGCAAAATCGGACTAAATTTGACTCTTTGGTGAATAGAACCAGTAGAATAAAACCAGTAACAAAGGTAGTAAAGTCGGAGGAAAATATATATGGGGTCAATATCTAAATCTGAACCGATTTTCACGAAACTTAACACATATCATTCTAGACCTAATTTATTACGCTATGCCAAATTTCGTGCAATTTAAAATATATATAGGGACTTTGGTGCACCATTTACATTAAATCGTACGAAAATATATATGCGACCAAATTTAAATCTGAACCGATTTTCAGGAAACTTAACACACATCATTCTATACCTAATATATTACGCTGTGAAAAATTTCGTGCAAATCGAATGATATATAGGGACTTCGGTACACCAATTACCTTAAATCGGACGAAAATATATATGGGAGCTATATCTAAATCTGAACCGATTTTCAGGAAATTTAACACACACCAGTCTAGACCTAATTCATTACGTTGTGACAAAAGTCGTGTAAATCGAAAGATATATAGGGACTTTTGTACACCAATTACCTTAAATCGAACGAAAATATATATGGAAGCTATATCTAAATCTGAACCGATTTTCAGGAAATTTAACACACACCAGTCTAGACCTAATTCATAACGCTATGCCAAAATTCCGTGCAAATCGAATGATATATAGCGACTTCGGTACACCTTTAATCGGACGAAAATATATATGGGAGCAATTTCAATAGGATTCTTCTTTGGGCAAAATAAGTGAGGTGTGCCAAATTTCATCCAAATCGGATCATAAATGCGACCTGTACTTTGTTTAAAATTTAACATCTACAGACGGACGGACGGACATACATAAATCGGCTCAGAAAATGATTCTATGCTCGTTTCCTTTTGCCTGTTACAAACATATGCACAAAGGCATTATAAAAAAGTGCCAGTCGGTGTTGCCGACAATTATATACCCTCACCCTATGGTTTGCGAGGAGGTCTTCGGAGTTATACACAGGTTTTATTATTCGTTTTATATAAGGTATATGTTTAATTAAAATTGTTTCGGATTTTATGTTCATCAAATACAAATAATAAAATACATAATATTGACTCTTTTTGTAGGATGTACCTGGAGAGAGGGCAGGCGGGTCCCACCATCGGACTTGATCTAGGCTTGGTAAATTTTGGTTCAAATTGGGCATTCCATTTGCCTAATATTGGATTTATAAATATTCAAAATGTTGACCCTTTGTGTTGAGGTATCAGAAAGAGTCGACAAATGTGTCCCAAACTTGGTCCAAATCGGACATTCCATTCGCCTGAAATTGGATTTATAAATATTGACAATTTTCACCCTTTGTGGGAAAGAGTGGACCGATGAATATGTTGTGCAAAATTGGGTTGAAATCGCACATTCTAATCGCCTGATATTTGATTTATAAATATTGAAAATGTTGATCCATTGTGGGGGAGGTACCAGAAGGAATGGACCAATGAGCCCCATCTTCAAACTTGATCTAGGCTTGGTAATGGTAATAGGTTGTGCGAAGTTTCGTTCAAATCGGACATTCCATTACCCTGATAATGGATTTATAAATATTAGGAATGTTCGCCCTCTGTGGGAGAGGTACCAGAAGGAATGGACCAATGGGTCTCATCTTCCTAATCGACCTAGGCTTGGTAAAGATAATATGCTGTACAAAGTTTCGTTAAAATCGGATTGGCCGTTTGCATGTTATTAGAAAATTAAATTTAAGCTGAATTTTGACAATTTTGTGGGGTAGTTACCAGAAGGAGTGGACCGATATTCCCCATCTTTGAACTTAAACTAAGTTTCGAGAGTTATCGTGCGCACCAGCCAGACAGGCGGTCAACAGATGGACGGACATGTGTAAATCGAATGGTCGAAAGAAACATGGGGTCTAAAACCAATCTTTCGACGAGGCACATTTTCGCCCTATTAAAGCGTGTACACCCTCATTAGCTATAAGGCTGAAGGTATGAACATATTTTTAAACACAAAAACGCAGATTAAATGGGTATTTTTACAGGACATTCAATAACGAAGAAAAAAATATTTGTTAAAGGACCTCCAAAAAACCAGATTAAAAAACAAATGTTTTTGCAGGACCTTCAATAACGCAGATTAAACAAATATTTTTTCAAACCGTAAAAGGCGTGGATAAAAATATATTACGGGACATTTGTGAACGATATTATTAAATATTATTGTTATTATTGATATATATGGGAGCTATATCTAAATCTGAACCGATTTTTCCCAATTTCAATAGGGTTCGTCCTTGGGCCAAACAAATGAGCTGTGCCAAATTTCATCCAATTCGGATCATAAATTCGAGCTGTACTTTGTTTACAATTTAACATGGACAGACGGACAGACGGACGGACGGACGTACGGACATGCATAAATCGGCTCAGAAAGTGATTCTATGCATATTCTCAAAAGGAACCAAGTGTCTATCTCGATTATTTTTGCCTGTTACAAACATATGCACAAAGACATAATACCCTGTACCACAGTGTGGTGAAGGGTATAAATATTGTTTTAAGTTCCCATAGAATGCAATGATTTGTTGCTTTTTTGAGGAAGCATGCTTCGCAAAGTTTACATGACTTATTAAAGGGTAATAAAAAATCTCATACCTATTAAAATTATTCGAAGAAAAATCATGAATAACTTCGGAAAATATTCACATAATAAAACTTAGCATTATTTGATAAATAAACAAATGCTATTCATTGTTGGTTGAGTAAATGAACAAATAAAATAAATTACTTACATATATTGTTGTTGTTTTTGTTCAAAACATCATCTTCATGAAATCAAAAACATCAAATCAGGAATATAATTGTTGTTTAAAAAATCCGGAATGAGATTTAAAATAAATGCCACTGGTAATCTATGATTCTTATTTCTTTTTTAGCGAATATCCCGTTATAACGAAATTAATTGTATTTAATTGTAGAACTCACAAAAAATAAAACAAATCCTTGATACAAAGAAAACAAATTCACAATTAAATCGAAGACAATCGCGAAAATACGCAATATGTCATTCAAATTGAATGAATGTTACACAGGCACGCAAACAAACACACACTCGCACACACACACCGATTGTCACAAGGTAGACAATTTCAAAATATTTGTTTTCACGATTTTATTTTCTTCTTGTGTTCTCCTATATTTTTGTCACACTTCACTTTGTGATCGCTGTGATTACATTTTGGTATTATTTAAGATAAAAAAAATCCAATTGAATCGAAACGAAACGCCCATTGACACAATCACATCTTAATTGTGCACTTTACTTTTGAAGCACATTGTAGAAGAAGAAAAAAAGAAGCAGAAGAAGAATTGTGTCGGTGCACAGGCAAGGAGCCAGCCAGCCAAGCTGCCAGAAGGAAAGCAGCCAGAGAGACAGATATGCGGACGGACAAACAAAATAAGAGGATGTGCCAGCATTATTGTCGTAATTCACGCAGAAAATTGTTGATTTCGCGACGCGCGCTGAAAATTGCTTAGCACATGGAAAACAGATTTTGAGTTAAAAATAAATCAAACAATACACCGCGCGCTATTGCAATTGAAAAAAAAGAAATCCGCTGCTTTAGCTGTTAATGTGGTTGTTTTTGTTGTTGTATTGGATTTATTGTTGTATTTTTGCTTGTTTGCCAATCTTGTCGATGACAGTGAGAAAAATGCAAAAAACACCATTTGATGTTTTTGTTTAGGAAGGAGGATAATCATACACCATTTCCAAAATAATAAATAATAATATTTATTGATTATTTTTCATTATTAATTATATATTATTAACGTTTTCAACTAACTTTGCTCAAATTTGATATTTTGGGTATTTCACTGAGTTGAAAATCTCCGTGTGTGGTGTAAACTCGTCCTACAAGAAATATTCAATATTGGACAACATATTAGGGTGGTCCCATATAGCAATACCCACCAAAGTTCGATATTTTAAAGAGTTTTTTAACCCCTTCAGTGTCAAAAAAACTTTTTGTCGGAATAAAAATCTAAAATTTTGTATTAAAAATCATATAAAGGCACAGAGTTTAGAAAAAAAAACAATTTTTATTTTAACCCTCGGACAGTTTTGTCGGTCTT
Source organism: Musca vetustissima (assembly GCF_032173495.1). NCBI lineage: Eukaryota > Metazoa > Arthropoda > Insecta > Diptera > Muscidae > Musca > Musca vetustissima. The sequence goes on from NW_026889661.1 coordinate 44,054, forward strand.
TCAGCTAGAATAAAAACACCAATTGTAACGGTACATGGATAACCAAAAAATCGCAAAGAAAGAAATTTTAAATGTCGAATATATTCGACAAAAACACCAAAAGGGTTAATTTTTTCAACCAAATTGGTGAAAATTTTATAATTAAAATTCTTATAAGGTAAGAACTGGCCCTGCCAAACATTATTCTAATAATGCCCTAAGTTTCGGTGTCAAATCTTCCTACCACAAAATTTACAATATTGGTCCACGTTCTGGTATAGTGCCAATATAACGGTACAGGACCATTTTCGGTATTTTGATGGCATTTCCCAACGAACATGTCTGTAGTTTGTAGAACAATTTTAATATAGGTCCGTATTTTAACGTCACATACAAAGGTACCGACTCATTTTCTGTATTTTTTAAGATTCAGACGCTACCGAAGTGATTTGGCAGTAAAGGGATTTTGGAGGCTGGGCCACCGAGTCGGCCTATAATTGGCCATTTCGGTTTCGTGGAGTATGAAAAATATTTTTGTAGAACAATTTAAATATAGGTTCATGCTTTGACGTCGTATTTTCTGTATTTTAAAAAAATTGACGCCACCAAAGTTGCTGTAATTTGATATTGGGGGTTTTTTAATGGCTGGCGCACATATATTATTTGTGCAAAAAAAAGTAACAAGGTGTCAGTCGGTGTTGCCGACAGGTATATACCTTCAGCCCATGGTTTGCGGATATTTTCGGAATTACACATAGGTATATGTTTTTATACCCTTCACCACACTGTGGTACAGGTTCCAAAGAAACATGGGATCTTAAAACAATATTTGGATGAATCACCGCCATTAGCCGCAAGGTTTAGGGTATTAGCAATATCGTTCTATGTCCTGTTATAGTTCCCATATAAGGGCATCTACTCATTTTCGATTTTTTAAGGTATTAGCCACATAGAAGTGGTTGTAATTTGACATTACGGGATCTCGGAGGCTGCCATATATATATATATATATATATATATTCGGAAAATTCTCCATATAGGCCCACATTCCGGCATATTTCCTATAAAACGGTATTCTCTAAGGTTAAGCCGCATTGCCAGTAATTTGAACTTTTCGACATAGGTCCATTTGTTGGCATATCCCACGAATGAACCACGAGCTTTTAAATCTATATAGGGTATGTTGAGGATATGTTGAGCGAATGAATGAGAATGCCCCAGCTCAAAAGGCATATAAAAGCGAGCCTACTGATGGTTCACGCAGAAGGGGAATTAGATGGAAAGACCAAGTAGAATACAACATCTCTTTCAAATTGGAGGGGATGCGCACAACACCGACGCGCTTGGAAATCTCTTTTAGGATCGGCTTATGGCACAACCGGGTTTTAACATATAAGACGCCACAATTGTCGCATTTTCTTACTGAGCAATAAAAGCTTTTTTCCAGATATATATATTGTGGTCCGAATTTACAATAGTACACTATTTTCGGCTGATTGAGAAGAGACAGCGTAACAAATTGAGCCTAGACCGAAAGTTTTAACGAAATCAGCTCAGTTTTTGATTTGGCGCCCATATATATATATATATATATATATTATATATAACTCCCATATATACTTCAATCCGATTTTAAGCAAAGGGTGGACCAGCGACTGAAAGTTTTCCTATTGGCACAACAATTTGCACCACGTATCGAAATGGGTCTAAATAACATCTGGTAAGTTTAGTTGAAATCGGTTCAGATATAGATATATCTCCCATATGTATTTTCGTCTGATTTTGTGTTAGTGTTATACCAAACTTCCAATTGAGACGATATTTAGCACAGCATAATAAATTAAGTGTAGAATTATGTGTGTTAAGTTTCGTTGAAATCAGTTAAGGTTTACATATAGCTCCCTTACATGTATTTTCGTAGGACTTTATTTAAATGGTACACCAATTTTTTGTTCGATTGTAACAAAATTTTTCACAGCTATCTAAATTGTCTAGAGTGGCGTCATTAAGCTGTTTTGAAGTCGGTTCAAATTTACATATAACACCAATATATTTTTTCTTCCGATCACCAAACAACATACCGAATAGTTTGTAGAAAGTTTGTTTTAAATCGCCTCATATTTTAATGTTCCCCCAAATTTGCCACACCTGACCATTCGGCAGGATATTGCACATATCCTATAAGAACGCTATTGTATTTTGCAATAAGGTTCTTAGGATCATCTCTTTTATATACCCAAAATCGTATAGTTGACCCAGTCCGACTTTTGTCATTTATATATATTTTAAATGTATGTATTTCTAATTAATATTTATTTTTGGAAATGGTGTAGAGCATTATCTAAGGATTCAATGGCAATTGAATTTAAATGTTTCTTTCACTCTTATTTTTTTCTTTTTGTTGAATATCCCGTTAAAAATTCCAGCTCGTTATATCAATCGTTTGCAATTTTCATTCTTGTTGTTGGCTTTGTTGTCTTTGCACTTCGAATTGTCATTTCAATTACATTTCACTTTAAGTGAATGCCATCGTCGTCAAATACTCGAATTATCCAGCAGTATTAACCGATTGTATAGCCGGTACAATATATCGTATATATTGGCAATTTGCCTTTGTATTCTTCACACAGACGTACACAGACACACACACACACTCACTCACTTGTAGACACACACTATATACGAACAACGAAAATGCGAACGTCCGACAAATTTTGGTTGGTTGGCTGGCGAGTTTTGTGATTTATTTTAACTGATTGACATTTTAGTTTGCAACCGATATCTCAGAGTTCTCGTCTATATCTGCGGTTTGCTGCAATATTCGTAAATGTAAGTTGCATGTAAATGCTGATGCTGAACGCAGAGCTGATGTTGGATGCTGCTGATATCTGCTCGAATGCAAAATGTTAAATGCAATTGAAAAGACACAGCCGACAGCCGGACGGAGAGACAGACAGACAGACGGACATACATTCATCTGTATGTCCGTTTGCTGCTACACTTGCTTGAATGAATGACAGCTAGACATACCGATGTAGTTGCATCCATACATTCTTACATACATTTGTATTTCGTTTTAAAATGGCTAGTAGCCATGGATAGAAGACATACACACACTTTCGTACAAACATATGGATTTTACTTACGTACGTATGTAAGTACGTATTTACCATTCAGGGTGCTCATGTATATTTCATTGCAAAAGTGTTAATGCATTGCCATTGCCGTTGTTACTTCTTAACGCTTCTCTGAACACAGCGAAGTACAACGCCGACATCGCTTAACATTTGTAAAGAACGAGTGAGTGAGAGTGCGGAGCCGAGGGCATAGGGTTTTAAATAGTAATCAAGCCATAGATTTTGGGATGGACTGACTGCTGTTTAACACAAAACAGGTAAATTGTAATAAACTAAGTGCCGTCATAATATGGGCAAAAATATGAGTAGATTATACGAGGCCCGGTACAATAGATAGATAATTGTCATGGAATAAAATTTAATACATGGAAACTAAGGAGGGGATATGATACCCCGTGAGAATTTAAAACAACAAGCCTCAAAAAATGTCGAATAATGTGACATTGCCAATTTTTGGAAATACGATTTTTTACCCAATTAGCATCCAAATTACAAACAATTCGGTGGAAATGCGTGCCATAACCCCTATATACCGAAATTTGCAAGGTATTGCTACATGGGAGCTATTGTGAAAAGTTGAAAGAAAAAATATAAAATTAAGGCAGATTAGGTCCAAATACCTTATTATACCAAATACCTTATATTTTGCGAATATTTTTAAGGCCTTTTGCGAATATTATGGTCCTTAAAAATATTCGTTTAAAAATATAGGCCTACAGATCGTCCTTGAAAATTATTCTTTAAATTCCAGGCCAATAGAAGTTCCTTAATTTTTTTTTAATTCCAGGCCTATAGATGGTTTTTAAAAAATATTCCATAAAAATCCTGTCCTATAGATGGTCCTTAAAAATATTCCCTAAAAAGCCAGGCCCTCAGGTGGTACTTAAAAAATATTAATATTATGAAATCGACACTCTACTGGAACTGGGAAAAATATTCTTTAAAAAATCGTCACTCTACTAGAACATGAAAAAATATTCTTTATAAAATCGAGACCCTACTGGGTCTTGAAAAAATACTCCTAATGAAATCTGAGCTCTACTGGCTCTTGAAAAAATACTCCTAATGAAATATACGCTCCAGCGGATCTTGAAAAGAAATACTTCTAACGAAATCTACGCTATACTGGGTCTTAAAAAATATGATTTATAAAATCTACGCTCTACTGGATTAAAAAAAAATGTTCTTTATAAAATCTAAGCTCTACTGGGCGTTGAAAAAAACATTATTTTTAAAATCATCGCCTTATGGACTGTGCCTTGAAAAACAATCTATAAAACATATTATATAAAAGTCCACTCGTTTTGACCTTTGAAAAAATATTTTTTTTTTTAAATCCACGCCTACAGACCTTAGAAAGAATCCGTGGAAAAATATTCGTTAAAAATCTACGCCTAATTACAGACCTTAAAAAAAACCGTGGAAAAATATTCATTAAAAATCAACGCCTAACAAAGACCTTAGAAGAAATATTGTTTAAAAATCCACGCCTAAATTTAGGCCTTAGAGAAAATTCGTTAAAAATTCACTTCTAACTATAGGCTATGGAAGAAAAATACTTTAAAATTTAAAAAAAAAATCCACGTTATTCTTTAAAAATCCACTCCTGTTTATAGGCCATGGAAAAAAATATTCTTTAAAAAGCCACGCCTATTTATAGGCCATGGAAAAAATATTCTTTAAAAATCCACGCCTATTTATAGGCCATAGAAAAATATTTATTAAAATTCACACCTTTTTTAGGCCTTGAAAAAATATTCTTTAAAAATCCACGCCTACTTATAGGCCTTTAGAAAAAATATTGTTTAAAATTGGTCCCTGAAAAAAACGTATATTGAACTCAGGTTATTTTAGTCCCTGCAAAAATATTCTTAATAAAATCCTTGTTCGGTTTGGCCCTGAAACAATATTTTATTTACGATTTACTGTCTTTGGATCATGAAATATATACTGTTTTACCCTCCTTATCATACTACCTCCCTTTGCGGAATATTGTATTACACAAATTAGAATCGTGTATGTATGTATGTAAGTATATAGCTCTCTTTGTGTTACACATCTCCAATGTTGATTCATTCATTCGTCTTAAATGTTCTTGTTTCATTTATTATCAATGCTGTGCGAATTACTGCTCTGAGGTGGTGGTGTTTGTGGATCCCGCACCACCTCGAAGTCATTTAGTAATGCAACGATGCACATTCAGTTGGGAAGAGATATTACAACTATAAGCCTATTCCGTCATAATTAGCTGATGAAAGAGTGTTAATTACAATGTTTACATGTTTTAAGGGTGATGTATAAACAATAGCGTATTCAAAATAATTGTGGAAAAAACAGAGAACATTTTAATTTTTCAGAATAATACAAAATTTAGGTGTTAATAATTCTTCGATTAAAATTTGGCTTTTTAGAATTGTTTCTGGAGATATTGGCTACAAAGTGAATCTCAACAATTTTTTTATACCCTTCACCACACTGTGGTACAGGGTATTATGTCTTTGTGCATATGTTTGTAACAGGCAAAAGGAAACGAGATAGAATATGCATAGAATCACTTTCTAAGTCGATTTATGCATGTCCGTCCGTCCGTCTGTCCGTCCGTCTGTCTGTCTGTCCATGTTAAATTGTAAACAAAGTACAGGTCGCATTTATGATCCGAATTGGATGAAATTTGGCATAGGTCACTTATTCGGACCAAGGACGAACCCTATTGAAATTGGGAAAAATCGGTTCAGATTTAGATATAGCTCCCATATATATATTTAACCGATTTAATGTAAACGGTCCCTATATATCTCTCGATTTGCACGAAATTTGGTACAGGCTAATCATTTAGGTCTAGAACAATGCCTGCCAAGTTTCGAGAAAATCGGTCCAGTTTTAGATTTAGCTTCCATATATAGTTTCGTCCGATTTCATGTAAATGGTGTCCAAAGTCTCTATATATCTTTCGATTTGCACGAAATTGGGTATAACGTACTGAATTGGGCCTAGAGTGATGTCTGCCAAATTTCGTGAAAATCGGTCCAGATTTATATATAGCACCCATATATATTTTCCTCCGATTTCATGTAATTGGTGCCCCAAAGTCTCTATATATCTTTCGATTTGCACGAAATTTGGCATAACGTACTAAATTGAGCCAAGAATGATGTCTGCCAAGTTTCGAGAAAATCGGTTCAGATTTAGATATAGCTCCCATATATAGTTTCGCCCGATTAAAGGTAAATGGGGCACCAAAGTCCCTCTATATCTTTCCATTTGCATGATAACGTACTGAATTGAACCTAGAGTGATGTCTGCCAAGTTTCGTGAAAATCGGTCCATATTTAGATATAGCTCCCATATATAGTTTCGTCCGATTTCATGTAATTTGCACGAAATTTGGCATAACGTACTGAATTGAGCCTAGAGTGATGTCTGTTAAGTTTCCAGAAAATCGGTATAGATTTAGATATAGCTCCCATATATAGTTTCGTCCGATTTCATGTAAATGGTGCACCAAAATCCCTATATATCTTTCGATTTGCACGAAATTTGGCACAACGCACTGAATTAAACCTAAAGTGATGTCTGCCAAGTTTCGTGAAAATCGGTCCATATTTAGATATAGCTCCCATATATAGTTTCGTCCGATTTCATGTAAATTGTGCACGAAAGCCCCTATATATCTTTTGATTTGCACGAAATTTGGGTTAACGTACTGAATTGACCCTAGAATGATGTCTTGTATGTTTTGTGAAAATTGGTCCAGATTTAGATATAGCTCCCATATATAGTTTCGTCCGATTTCATGTAAATGGTGCACCAAAGTCCCATATATCTATCGATTTGCAATTTGGCATAACGTACTGAATTGATGCTGGAATGATGTGTGCTGAGTTTCGTGAAAATCGATTCAGATTTAGATATATATATTTTCGTCCGATTTAATCTAAATGATGTACCAAGTTCTTATGTTGCATAGCGTTTTAAATTTAATCCAGAATAATGTGTGCCAAGTTTAGTGAAAAATGGTTGAGATTTATATATAGCTCCCTTATATTATAGATTGATTTTAAGTAATTGACGCACCGAGGAACCAATATATGGCTGATAGGAACAAAACTTACTGAAATCAGTATAACCTAACATGTGACAAGTTTCGTTGAAATCGGTTCATATTTGGATATAGCATCCATATATAAGTAAATTGAGCTTCAAACTCATCATATATGTTAGATTGACATCACAATGTACAAAATTTAGCATAGAATAATGTAGTTGCGTTTTCTAGATGTACAGACATAGCCCAACGGATGACCTATTTATATTTGTTTGAAGTCGATTTACATACTTTTATTCCATTGTAACAAAATAATGGATAGATCTAGGTCGTTTCACATTTAGATAAATATCACATATTTTATTTCATCCAATTTCATGTTAATAGTCCTGTTTAATACACCCATAGTGGTGAAGGGTATCATATGGTCAGCCCCGTCCGACTTAACTACTTTCCTTACTGGTTTCTAATTTATTTTGTGGTCTTCCATTAAGTTTATATAATATGTTTACAAATTTTATAAACCATAATTTAATTATATTATCCCGTATTTCATATTCGAGCCTATACATAATTTTGCCCCTTACAAGAAAATATAATATTCAAAAGGGTAATTTTAATATTTTATAATGCCCATGCAAGTCACAGTTAATTTTGTTGTTGCTGTTGTTGTTGGCTTTGTGTGAAAATGTTTTATGATTTGTTTATTTTTGCACATAAAAAAAACGAAAATCCTGCCAACAAAATCCACTTATTGCCAAAAAATGCCAGCAACAGTCAAAAAAAAAAACAAAAAAACAACGGCAATGAAGTATCAAAGGCCATTCTGGCGGCAGGACAAACAAACAAACAGAAAAAAATGATAGCCGCTCTTTTTTGTGGCCTACGCCTCCCCGGTTCCTATCAAACAAAAAAAGACACTTTATATGATTTAGTGTGACGCTCTTTCAGTGTCACCAAGTGTTGATGTATGTTTTGGATGCTTTTTGGAAATCAAGCTTAGATTCATGTCCTTCTTCCTTCCCAACCTCCACCTTCTTCTCTCTTCTGGGCAGTACATAGACTGACCAGTCAAGTGGCAGAACAAAGCTGATGAGTACGATAGTTGGTTGGGTGGGCTGTTGCTGAATGGGATGCGATGGGTGTTGGTGACAACATGATGGCAGCAACACTTGATGTTGTAAGTAGTCCGAACTGTTTCATGGTAGTTGAAGGGTGTGATGTGAAGGCGAGGGGGGGCTAGGTTGGTGGCTTGGTTGAAAGTTCAAATAATGTGAGAGTTTGTCAAGTGTTTGCCAGTGGTATGGCCTAGGCACATTGTTTATGTGACCCTTTCATCATCAACACATTTATCTATGCAAAGGGGCAGCAGCATGTCCGAATACAGGGAGAAATGATAGGGGTAGGGCGACAAGAAACGACGACGACAACAACAACAGTATCGAATGACTAAACTAAACCATAACAAAACATTTCTGGGCCAAAGAAAAAACAACAACAGCAACATCAACAACGTCATGGAATGTGGTATAAGACTTGTTGTTGCTGGTTTTCTGTTGTTGTTTTGTTTTTTTTTCGTCTCCAATCCCACAATTTTTGTTTGTCCTACTGGTTGTGTTTGTTTCGTTGCTAGGGTCTGTGTATCTTGCCTCCATAAGTCTGTTGATGGTAAATAGTTTGTTGTTGTTGTTCCTCTTCTTCTTCATGTTATGCCTTTTTGGGTCAATTTGTTGCGTTTTTGTTTTTTGAATTTTTTGGGAAGGCAGAGAAATATCCATGTTTTTGTTTGGTTTGGGGTAAAGAAAAATGAATGGCTATTTGCGTATGAAGATATATTCGCATTTTTCTATTGGTATTTAAATACATTAAAATGATAGACAGAGAAGTTAGTTCGAAAAAAAACTGCATGATTTTTTTTTCAAATAGAAAAGAGGCTTTTTAATTGCAAATTTCATCAATTTTTTCGTCTTTTCTGTTGAGTTAGGGGATTTTTGTCATTTCTTCGAAATCGAAATCTACGTAGCAAATTTTTTTAAAGTTTAAACTTTTCAATTTTTTCTTTATTTTTGGAATCGACTATAGCTTACGTTTTATGATACGCTTATTTGATGAGGGTATTTATAAATATTAATTATTCGAAGTCTACTTACCATTACGATTTTCACTATCGGCGGGTTTCATTTGTATGGGATGATACATCTGTAAATAAAATGGAAGGACATTTTGGGTAAGTTCATCTTAACAAATACACTAAATTTTATTATGAGAAACAACAATAAACAAGTGAAGAAAAGTATAAAGTTCGGCCGGGCCGAACTTGGATACCATCCACCATTATTACAGGTATTCGAAATGAAAATACCAAAAAGTGGACCTTACCGACAATACGTACCTTACATCGTGTAAGAATTAACGAACATTTGTAGTTATCATTATATTATAGTAGGTTTACATTTAATTGAATTTCGTTAACCCAGTGGGTTTCAATTGTCAATTCCTTTGAATATACGTCAAATAAATCCTCATAAAGTGGGTTAACCCGGTAAAAAGTTCTAATGTATATGCCGTTTTAGGTGCTATGCCTAATTGAGGACTTCGAAACTTTTCTTATTTTTAAATCTCAATACTCTTTTTTACGCTTAAGGGGACCCTCCCCATTCTCGGGGTCAAAATTTTTTTTGATTTAATTCGAATCTACACTAATTCAAGATTGTCCCTACAAAATTTCAAGTGAAAATCTCAAGAACTCAGTCTCAATTTCATACATTGTGCAAAATTTCGAGTTATTCGGTCCAACATTAAAAGTTTGGTGCACCATTTATTTAAAATCGGACGAATATATATGTATATGTCGGAGCTATATCGAAATCTGAACCGATTTTTCCGAAACTTATCACACAACATTCTAGACTCAATTCAGTGCGCTATGCCAAATTTCGTGCGAATCGAAAGTTATATAGGGACTTTGGTGCACCAATTACCTTAAATCGGACGAAAATATACTTGGGAGCTTTATCTAAATCTGAACTGATTTTCACGAGATTTAGCACACATCGTTCTAGTGCTAATTCAGTATGCTATGCCAATTTTTATGCAAATCGACTAGGGTCTTTGGTGCACTATTTACGTAAAATCGGACGAACCTATATATGGGTGCTATATCTAAATTTGACCCGATTTTCACGAAACTTAACACACATCACTCTAGATATCTTTTAGTACTCCATCCAAAATTTCGTGCAAATTGAAAGATATATAGATGCTTTGCTGCACCATTTCCATAAAATCGAACGAAAATATATATAGCCCACATATATATTTTCTAAATAAAAACGGATTTTCTCGAAAGTTGGCACGTATCATTCTGGACCTAATTCAGTACTCTATGTCAAATTTCGTGCAAATCGAAAGATATTTAGGGACTTTGGAGACCCATTTACTATATCTAAATCTGAATCGATTTTTCCCAATTTCAATACGGTTCGTTCTTGGGCCAAATAACTGACCTATGCCACATTTCATCCAAATCGGATCATAAATGCGACCTGTACTTTGTTCACGAAAATTCGCCGATATTATAATTTTCAATATGAACTGTTATGGGAATAGGGGTAATGTATGTGCAATACTTCATTCTTCAAAATACTTCGATTGAGACACCTCCAAAATATGGATTTTAAAGACATTGATAACAACATCTTCTGCTTAAGATGCTAAATCAGAGATGTCCGTCAATTTGACCCATTCACCTCTTATAAAATTAAAAGGTGCACAGATTGTTTTGTATCATTCATTATTAGCCACTTGTAAACGTCTTTTGAAACACCGAGATTGTATTTTGAAAAATGTATATGCACCAATCTGCAGGGGACTTTTTTGGACCGTGTAAAAGTGTGCTGGAAATAAGGAGAAGAAACCATTTTTATGGTTATGGTGGAATGAATGGAATGTCCAAGGATATCGGTATATCAGTGTTCAATGATGTATCTATAGTTGTATGACAGTACTGTGGCAAAATGGACTGTTTGAACGTCTATGAACTAGCAGCAGCACGTTTGAAGTTATTAACCCAATTTTAACTATAATATTCACCAATGCAATCTTGTCATTGTAATCGATATCGAAATCTGAAAACAACACATGGTCGTACGTAAAAACGTAGTCTGTAAATTTTGTTCACATATATGACACACTTTCCAAAGGAAATTTTACATGCCACCAGGCATTGCATCTGTCTCCACTCTGAACAAATTTAGGATATATATGACCACTAGGATATATATGACCACTAGTCCGGATTAAGCATAAAATCAACTTTAACTCGGGTTAATGACCTATTGGTATTGGTATTTTCCTTGCAAATATCTTGAAACGAAAAATATTTGCGATATCTTCGATTTCTTTACTCTAAAGAGGACTATAAAATTACACGCTTGTTTAGGGCTGTTAATTAAATTCGGCACAATCGAAATTTAAGCATTTTATACGTATTTTAAATTTCTTGTTTTAATGAGTCAACATAATATATCCTTTATTGTAGATACAAGTAAGTAAAATCCTACTCAAATCCTCACAACATACATTATAACCTACAAATAAAATTATAATTTAATAAATCACATTAAATGTCCCCATGAGCTTCCATTACCCCCCAAAACGACACATTATAAAAGTTAAACCGCGCAACAACAATAATAATAATAACGATTATTCTGATAAACTCACAGACAAATGCGTAAAGAAAACAAAAAAAGGAAAAGAGGAAGGATGAAAAGAAACAAAAAACTTCAAACTACACAATTTATTATTTAAAGCTAGAAATTATCTTTATCGGTTTTTAAACCACACACGCAATGCCTTGCCACATATATTATGGTAACTTAAGGAGGGGAGTGGGGGTTGGTGGCGAGCAATGTATAATTCATGCTTCTCGTAGTCATTAAATATGAAAGCCAACAAAAACAAGAAACACAACTTTAGAAAACCAGAAAAATAAAATAAAAAAAAACTTTTTTCTAAAGAATAATAAATAAGAGAGTGATGATGAATCGGAGACCCCCCTAACTTCTATGGGAGAATGGATGGGTGGGTGTGAGGAAATAGACAACGGAACTAAAGCACATTTCGAAATTATGAATTGTCATGGTAAAGTTGAATAAGCAAGGAATTCTATCCTAATGAAATTTATATATTTTATGTTCGTCTCAGTGTCAGTATGTTGCACTCGTGTAACACTCGGTAACTGTGATAATATCCGCTAAAAACCATTATCGCAGACATTCATAAAAATTTCATAGAGCTAAGGGGGCATTCACCGAACACTCGCACACAGACACACACATAAAAACTTCACACACCAGACACACTAATTCATGTGGCTTGCAATACAAGCAGACATAATATAATCGTATTTATACATACACACGCTCACATATACCTTTACATATGCATATGTAGATATGTGTGTTTTTGTATACATGACACCAAATGTCACATACAAATAATAATAGCCACAATAAAAGTAGAGAAGATTATGGTTCGTGGTGGTGTTATGACGGGTCGTCCGATTCTAAGGACAAAAATTCAAAGTCATAAAAATGGTGTAGGGACATGAACATGAACATTCATACGCATTATAAATGTTCTGACTGTATTATTGTTTTTGCGTATCGCGAAGTGTCTGTACATATGTGTGCGTGTATGTATATAGAGAGTAGTGTGGTTACTGTATGAAGAGAAAACAATTTAAAGTGGTTGTCGCAAAATCCACAAACTTACACTTCCGCAGTGCCACAAAAATTGAATAGAAATTCCCATTAGAATTTGAACAATTTCTATTTTGACGATTGGCGGAAGAGCGTGAAAAAAATTATAAAATGGAGTTATGCGAACTTCGATATCACTATTGGAAGAGAATAAAAAAATATTTCTTTCAGATTCTACATAAAATTAAAAATTTTCAAGAGCTAAATAAGGCGTGTATTTGTATACCCTTCACCACTCTGTGGTACAGGGTATTATGTCTTTGTGCATATGTTTGTAACAGGCAAAAGGAATCGGGCTAGGCCCATGGTTCCTTTTGAGAATATGCATAGAATCACTTTCTGAGTCGATTTATGCACGTCCGTCCGTGTATGTTTGTGAGCAAAATACAGACCGCAGTTGTGTTCCGATGGTGCACCAACGTCCTTATATGTCTTTCGATTTGCACGAAATTTGGCCCAGCGCACTTAATTAAGTCTATAATGATGTGTGCTAATTTCGTGAAAATCGGTTCAGATTTAGATATAGCTCCCATATATATTTTCGTCCGATTTTATGTAAATGGTGCACCAAAGTCCTTATATACTTGGCACAGCTCACTTAATTGAGTCTAGAATGGTGTGTGCTAAGTTCCGTGAAAATCGGTTAAGATTTTGATATAGGTCCCATATATATTTTCGTCCGATTTTATGTAAATGGTGTACCTGTATTTAGCCTTCGAAAAAAATAGTCTTTAAAAATCCACGCCTCTATTGGGCCTTCGAAAAAAATATTCTTTAAAAATCCACGCCTCTATTGGGCCTTCGAAAAAAATATTCTTTAAAAATCCACGCCTCTATTGGGCCTTCGAAAAAAATATTCTTTAAAAATCCACGCCTCTATTGGGCCTTCGAAAAAAATATTCTTTAGAAATCCACGCCTCTATTGGGCCTTCGAAAAAATTGTCTTTAGAAATCCACGCCTCTATTGGGCCTTCGAAAAAAATAGTCTTTAGAAATCCACGCCTCTATTGGGCCTTCGAAAAAAAATAGTCTTTATAAATCCACGCCTCTATTGGGCCTTCGAAAAAAATAGTCTTTAGAAATCCACGCCTCTATTGGGCCTTCGAAAAAAATAGTCTTTATAAATCCACGCCTCTATTGGGCCTTCGAAAAAATAGTCTTTAAAAATCCACGCCTATATTGGGCCTTCGAAAAAAATAGTCTTTAAAAATCCACGCCTCTATTGGGCCTTCGAAAAAAATAGTCTTTAAAAATCCACGCCTCTAGTGGTCCTTCGAAAAAAATAGTCTTTAGAAAACCACGCCTCTATTGGGCCTTCGAAAAAATAGTCTTTAGAAATCCACGCCTCTATTAAGCTTCCAAAAAATATTCTTTAAAAATCCACGTCAGTATTAAGCATCCAAAAAATATTCTCTAAAAATCTACGGCTCTATTAAGACTCAAATTTTTTTTTTAAATCCACTCCACAATAAAGCCATCGAAAACCTAGTGAGTATTTTTTGAAGTACTCTTTCCTTCATGAATCCCTTTTCCAGTTTTGATGATGTAGGGTATCAAATGACCATTAATAATCAATTTCAGCCACTACTTCTTCCACATCCGTTTCTAATATTTTGCACTCCAGTGTAATCATATTTACATTAGTACATAGTACATCATCAATTACATGACATCTAAACACATGCACACAAAAACCCTACATACATACATATATACAACAGCTAGTGAGCATTCCATAATTCATGATCTATATACGGAATAATTCGTTTTGTCCATTTCCGCCGCCATTGCAGTAGTAGTTTTTCGGTGGCGTATTGTCTCTTCGTAAACCGCCATTGTGTGTCCGTGTAGTTGTTGTACAAAATTTTTAAAGCATGTCTTAACTGAAGTTCAAAATCGTGAATTTCCGACGCTTTAAAAATGAACTGCAATGTCAATAAATCATAGTAACGGCGAGTCAGAGTAACTATGTGTGTGTGAGAGAATGAAAAAAGAGTTGCGTATAATTTATGTTCTTCTGTATTCTCTATAAAGGCAAAAAAGTGTGGAGTTATGGCTAAAAATGTGTGGATGTGCGTTTGTATGTATGTCCCTCTCCCTCCCTCTCTCTCGTTATAAATTTATATGTGTTTGTTTTGGGGATTTCCTTGTATTGGTAGTGGCTTTTTAAGCTGATTTTAATTAGAAAATGATGCAAAGCTTTTGTGAGAAGAAAATGTGGGAGAAATTTTGTTGTGTGGGAATAAATATGAAACAATTTAAATTTTCTATAGATTTTTTTAATAATAGAAGTACAACATAATTACTCCTACTATAAGCCGAATTTATTTGGGTGAGGAATAATTGAATAGAGTGGAAAATAAATTAATTTCTGATAGAAAATTTTGATAACAAAAGACAAGTTGTTTACAATTATTTCTCCACACATAATAAATAGCTTAGGTTTCTTAAAGAGAAAAATCAAGGTTTTCAGAAGCATGGATTTTTAAATAATATTTTTTCGAAGCTTTAAAAAGGCCGAGGATTTTTAAAGAATATTTTTTGCAAGCGTGAATTTTTTAAAGAATATTTTGTCCAAGCCTTAAAGAAGGCGTT
This sequence comes from Musca vetustissima, assembly GCF_032173495.1. Taxonomy (NCBI): domain Eukaryota; kingdom Metazoa; phylum Arthropoda; class Insecta; order Diptera; family Muscidae; genus Musca; species Musca vetustissima. Next base: position 59,575 of record NW_026889661.1, read on the forward strand.
GATTTTTAAAGAGTATTTTTTAAGCCTTAAGGAAGGCGTGGATTTTTAAAGAATATTTTTTCCAAGCCCTAAAGAAGACCTGGATTTCTAAAGAATATTTTTTTCAAGCCTTGAGGAAGGCGTGGATTTCTAAAGAATATTTTTTCTAAGCCTTAAAGAAGGTATAGTTTTCTAAAGAATATTTAAATAAATCCATCCATTAAACTTGGTTTGTGGTAAAAAAGGCGATTTTCCAAAAATATGTTTTCAAAGGTTCATCATTTTGTTCATTTTTGAGCGAAGTCAATAATCCTAGTTCATACGAAAGCCAGACATGTACCCTTTCTAAAACCATTGGAATTTTCGGATTCCGATGTTTAATGCCATACAACAACAACAAAACATTTTTGTAAATTATTTTTTTTCCCTTAAATCTTAAAATATATATCTACAAAGTTACAAACCTCAACAAGCTTTGGTATTGATTTACCAGCCCATTTAAAATCTTGAAAGTTTAAATCTCAAATAGTTTACTTTCAAATATGTTTATAATCCACAATACACCAACAACTATTATTTCGAAAAGTGCAATATTTAACCGAAATACATTTCATATTTCATGCACCAAAACGGAAATGCACACAATAGATTATTGGATAACAAAACACAACAACCACATTCCATTGCGGCACGCACAAAATTAAGAACAACACCATCGCCATAAAACTGTGTTAATCACATTTTGAAAAATGACTCCAGAAAAACAAACAATGAACTATTAATTTTCCCACTGCCCCGCCGCTCAGCTAATAGCCAAAGTCAAAAGAATTGGATCAAAGGCAATATGAGAACATGGTAGCCAGCTATGCAATTCTGACCTAGTTCAGTTAGCTTGCATATTGTTGTAGATGGCAGCTGCCATCAAAAGAATGGCGAAAGATATTTCATAAAAACATAGAACTAAACTAAATTAAATGGCGCTTGAGAAAAACAGGAAATTGACCAAAAGATTGTTGCTTAGCAGCTTAAGGCGCAAAATAAATTGGAAAATGTTACTATTTTTTGCAGTTTATTATCTCAGAAGGCGCAGGAGGAAATGATGCTGTATGTTTAGAACAAAGGAAGTGTCAACAAGAGTAATAATCTGAAATCGAAAATATCTTAGAATAGCTTATATAATTGAATGCATTTGATGCAATTTTAAAAATAAGGAAAATTTCATCTGATTGGCAATGTTATATATTAGCAGGTGTATTATTAACTGACTTGGTATTATTGACTTGGCACCCAATGACTTACCTACATATAATTTTTTTTTTTTCAGTTGCATTCGCTATGCAAAATTTGGCTCAATCGGACAAAAAAGCTATATCTAAGTCTTAACCGATTTTAACAAAACTTCGCAGACATCGGTCTGGACTTAGTCCAGTACTCTGTGAAAAATTTTGTTCCAATCGAACAAATATTGGGAATTTGGTGTATCATTTACAAAAACATTGGACGAAACTATATAAATCTGAACCAATTTTAACAAAACTTCGCAGAAATCAGTCTGGACCTAATTCAGTACTATGTAATTCAGTTCACAAATCGACTCATATGCATGCATAGCGTATTAATATTCCCCCATGTTAAGATTCTGTTGAAAAACTTGCTCCAAATGCTTCAAAATACCGAATATTGGGGGTACAGTTATATGGAGCTACCTATATGTGCTACCTAAATTTTCCAACAGCGTACGAAATTGAGCCTAATATGACTTCTGGTAAATGGTGATCAAATACCCAATTTTTCCGATTGTCACAAATTATTGCGCAGCGTGGGAAATTGTGCCTAGAATGACGTTACCAAAGTTTTGTTAAGCTCTATACAAATTAACATATAGTTTGAATATATATTTTCAGACGATTTTATGCCTATTGTGGAACAAATAACTCATGTATGACTGATTATGCTGCAGGATACCGAATGACGGTTGTCAAATTGTAGCTCACTATCGGCCCAGATTTACATATATATAGCTCTCATATATCCCGCGAAAAACCATGTTTGCGTTTGGCATTCCTGCAAATTGATACGGCTATACAAGATAACCCTTACTTGCACAAGATAAGCAATTAAAATCGGAAAGGACATCTCGGAGCCCTTCAATACCGAACGAGGGTTCAGATAAGGTGATAGGCAATCTTTTGCCTAATTTAAAATCATACGAGATTCAAAAGATAAACAGGAATAACACTCTGTTACTCTCCTACACCGATGACATCGACATAAGGTGTCGAAAATTGTAATCGGTAACTGCCACCTTTGAACCGATTGAAAAGAAGTCTGCCAAAAAGAGTTATTGCCAGAACTGGCGAAACGACCAAGCTGATGGTATCAATGCGAAAGTCGTCTAGTCGACTCGGACCAACTGTGGAACTTGAAACTACAGCTTTGAAAAATAATAAAAAAAAATAATCAATTCAGACCAAGCTTACACTCTAAAATACGATGACACAATCCGTACTGGTATTAAATCTGAAGCATGGGTACTTCCGATGAGGTAGCTCTTGGAGTGTTTGAGAGAAAAATTCTCCGAAAAATCTATAGACCGATCTGTGTCGGCGGTGAATATTTGTAAACGGATATCCGCATAGTCACAAATATCGAGCTGCAGCAACTGTGTTTGAATGGATGAGGACGTGCCAACTCAAAATACATATTAAAGCGAGCCTATTGATGGTTCACGCAAAAGAGGAAGGCCAAGAATTCGATAGGAATATTTGAAGATAACATCTGAAACATGGCCTTCAAATGGGAAAAACTATGCACAACATCCACGTGCATGGAAATCTTTGTTAAGTTCGGTTTATGGAACAAATGTATAGATACGAGTCAATTAAGTAAGTAAGATCTCATATATGAGCGAGCCAAATTAGTAGAGAGAGGAGCAATTGTTAGGATTGGTTTAAATCGGTATATATATTAATGCAGGGTACAATTAAAATTTAGGAACCCCTCTCGTATGTTTCCGTAGCAGGTCCGATCCAACGTTGGTTGTTTACTATTTTATATTCTCCATCCGGTTTCAAAACCTCGAAATATTTATTTCCTACCCCATTTCCTCAGAATAAAATTCTATGTCGAATTACGCATGTCCAGCTGTCAGTCTGCTGAAATCAAAATCGAAATCGGTATTTCTGACTCTTAATATTTAATATAGAGTTGTAAAATTAAGCACATACATTGTTACTACTCTTAGAATGCTTGCTATCAAAAATTATATATTTCGGTTAACGTTTTTGTATAACCCACATCTGACGGAACTCTCCAAATATGTTTTAACCAAAATCTTCCTTCTAAAAATTATGGATAACTGTCCACTTTTAAGAATAGTCCCACATATAACAGCACCCCTATTATTCGATATTCCTACAAATAATGTACCATGTCATTGCCGGTTATTTATGCAACTCATGTTGGGGGGTATAGAACTTATTAATGTTTTTCCGTTTCTTGCTTTTTGTGAAAATTAAGAAATTGGAAACAAATTTGAAGCCGGAAAACAACTATTTTATGTCTGTTCCTTTTAGTTGATTTTTTTTTAATCGCGACTTTTAGCTTCGATTACAAGATATGGGAATTCAGTTCATTTTTAAAATCCGATTACTTTCTTTCTACAGCAAAATCTCTATACTGTGACTGTTGTCATGTCACCCTTTAAATGTATTACATTGTGTCACGTGCCGACATTTTCACGTAAACCAATTACAACCTTTCATAAAAATTTTATTTCCAAGCATTTGTTAAATTTCATTCTCTTTCGGATCATTATATTGAGAAAGAATTATATTAATATTCGAAAAAAACCAAAAACGAAATACTTACCCCATTTAAAGTTTTAACATTGTGCAGGGCATCTTGGGCTTTTAAGGCAGCACGGCGGGTATAAAATGTCACAAAACAACAACCTGCAAAGAAATCAGAAAAAAATACGGAATGAAAAAACACAAATAAAACAAGTGGACCATCAACAAGAAAACGTTGTTCACTGATCCCAAAAAAGAAAAACAACAACAAGTTCTCAAAATAAAGTGGACTAAATAAATGTAATAAAAAGGAATTATGGTTGCAAAAAAAAAAAAAAAAAAATACGGAACGAAAACGTTCAGGAATTTGGTTGTCCTTATTGGTTTTTGTACACTTAGTAGAGGCTTAAAAAATGTTTGCCGCATCAAAAAATAACGTACAACCAACAAAAAGAAAGGAAACCAGCAACAACCACCGCACAAACACACACAAAATTGTATAAAATATTAATATTCAGAAATTTTAAGGGATTCCGACTATACAAAATTTTATATAAAAAAAATTGTGATTGTATGCGTGTGTGTGTCGCCAACTGCGTATAAATAAAGATTGCCGCATAACTATGGCCAAGGCATTTGATGTGTTTTTTTGGTTTAAGTAAACTTAGAAATGTGATCCCACATTGAGGGGTCAATTGAAAAGGTCATTTCGTTTCGGAATTTATGTTTTATTACTTCCACTAAATATTTCCTTAATATCGTTTTAAATCGCCATTTGTAATGCACGAAATTTTCACACAAAATTTATGAACGAAGCGACGAACATCGGCATCGTGATGGTCAAACGGAAATGCCCAAAAAATAAAATTTAATGACATTTGACCCAAGTCATTTGATTTTGTAAAATTCTAAACACGTTTAGGCGATTATTTGGTTATTTTAAATGGATTTTTTTTCTTGGATTTAAAGACCTTTACAGAAAAACTTGATTATGAATAAGTAGCTATGTAGCTAATTAAGTCGCCTTAATTAGGAAAAATCGTTGAAAGGATTAAAGCTGGTAAAAATATTTATAAGCGTAATTGGTGTTGAGTTATGAATTTATATGAGATTATTAATGAAATAGGCATTCTTCCGAAAAAAAATGATAGACAATTTTATGAAAAATGTAAAATTACTTTCAATGTGAATTTAATTTCAGTCAGACACCCGTTCGAAACACACATGGAAGCTATGGCTGAATCCGCACCAATTTCAACAAAACCCAATAACGTCATTCAAGTCTCAATTTGATAGGTTGTGCAAAATTTCGTGTTAATCGGACAAACGTTAGGAGTTTGGTGCACCATTTATGTAAAACCGGACGAAATATATATTTGGAAGGGTCCGTCGAATATGAGCAACCCTGTATATGGGAGCTATATCTAAATCGATTTTTCCCAATTTCAATATGGTTCGTCCTTGGACCACTGTAAAGGACTTTAACAGTGATGGATGTTTACAAATATATTTTATAAGGGACTTTCAAATATATTTTTAAGGGACTCGAAAAGGCGTGGATTTAAAAAATATATATATTTTTCAAGGGAATCGAACAGACTTGGATAAAAAATAATATTTTTAAACAGACTCGAAAAGGTGTGGATTAAAAAAAATATACTTTAAGGGACTCAAACAGGCATGAAATTTATAAAAATATATTTTTTAAGAGAATCTAGCTTGGACTTTTAAAATATATACTTTAAGGGACTCAAAAATGGGTTGATTTTTAACAAATATATTTTAGGGGACTCAAACAGGCATGGTTTTTTGCTACAGCCCTTTTATAAAGGGCACCTTCCAATGTCAGGATTGCTGGGAGCTTAAGCACGATTTTTAACCGTTTTAGGCGCATTTTTCGAAATGGTTGTAATTTGGTTCTGCGTTTCCTTGGAGCTTGTAAAACATATTTGTAGACAATTTTCGATATAGGTCCATGCTTTGGCATAGTCCACATACAGAGGCCCCTCCCAATTGCTTATATTTTTATGGTTTTAGAAGCATTTTCTTACAAAAGTGTCTGAAAAATGATATTCAGTATTTTTGAAGGATGAAAAACAATTGTGCAGAGGTTTTTTGATATAGGTCCATGATTTGACATAGAAATGCGCGTATTTTTAGTTATTATAAAGATGTTTGTCACGTTTCCCCACCGAATATTTTCGCAGGAAAGGGTCTATGTTTTGACACTTGTCTGTGGTTTTTTAAAAACATATTTATATAAAAACATTAAGGGCTGTGTAATTTTTTAAAAAAAAACTATTTCCAAAGAACATCAATCTACAACAATATTTTTAGAGGTGCTTCTATTTATTACCCCACCAAGAACTGGAAATGTTAAATTGCAGCTAATGCGGATAGCATCATACCACAAAACCTAAAGGAAAAATCCTATAAATGGTTCCAGATTGATAGTCTTCATTTACAGACATTGGTCATTTACATACTGGATTTTATATTATTATTGTTCAAAATGTGTTCAGAAACGTTTTAGCCACATTACTTTCCTAATTTTTTATACCCTTTACCACACTGTGGTACAGGGTATTATGTCTTTGTGCATATGTTTGTAACAGGCAAAAATAATCGAGATAGACCCATGGTTCCTTTTGAGAATATGCATAGGATCACTTTCTAAGTCGATTAATGCATGTCCGTCTGTCTGTCTGTACATGTTAAATTGCACACAAAGTACAGGTCGCATTTATGATCCGAATTGGATGAAATTTGGCATAGGTCACTTATTCGGCCCAAGGACGAACCCTATTGAAATTGGGAAAAATCGGTTCAGATTTAGATATAGATCCCATATATATATTTAACCCATTTAATGTAAACGGTCCCTATATACCTTTCGATTTGCACGAAATTTGGTACAGGCTAATCATTTAGGTCTAGAATGTGGTCTGCCAAGTTTCGTGAAAATAGGTCAAGATTTACATATAGCTCTCATATATAGTTTCGTCCGATTTCACGTAAATGGTGCACCAAAGTCCCTATATATCCTTCGATTTGCACGAAAATTGGCATAACGTACTTAATTGAGACTAGAATGAAGTCTACCAAGTTTCATGAAAATCGGTCCTGATTTAGATATAGCTCCCACATATAAATTCGTCCGATTTCATGTAAATGGTGCACCAAAGTCCCTATATATCATTCGATTTGCACGAAATTTGGTACAGTCTAATCATTTAGGTCTAGAATGATGTCTGCCAAGTTTCGTGAAAATAGGTCAAGATTTACATATAGCTCTCATATATAGTTTCGTCCGATTTCACGTAAATGGTGCACCAAAGTTCCTATATATCCTTCGATTTGCACGAAATTTGGTATAACGTACTTAATAGAGACTAGAATGAAGTCTGCCATGTTTCATGAAAATCGGTCCTGATTTAGATATAGCTCCCACAAATAGTTTCGTCCGATTTCATGTAAATGGTGCACCAAAGTCCCTATATATCTGTCGATTTGCACGAAATTTGGCATATCGTACTGAATTGAGCCTAGAGTGATGTCTGCCTTGTTTCGTGAAAATCGGTCCATATTTAGATATAGCTCCCTTTTATTATAGATTGATTTTAAGTAATTGGCGCACCGAGGAACCAATAGGAACAAAACGTTCTGAAATACATACATACCTTATGGATAGATCTAGGTAGATTCACATTTAGATAAATATAACATATTTTATTTCATCCAATTTCATGCTGATAGTCCTGTTTAATATACCCATAGTTGTGAAGGGTATCATATAGTCGGCCCCGTCCGACTTTACTACTTTCCTTTCAGGTTTTTTTCTTGGTTACTATTTCCTAAACTTGAACACATTATCGCTCTCCACAAATTCGAACGATTTTTATTGTTTCACATTTTTTTTTTTTTTCAAAACATACGAAAGAAAATTTTGTAAACAACAATCCTTTCATATCTGTTAGTGTCAGATACATGTATGCTCATTCGTTCGTTTAGTTTTTTTTTCTATTTTCTGAAACAGTAATCCTTAGACTATGTATTTCTTAGTTCATATCTTTCTAAATTCCTTGCAAAGACTCAATAGAGACTAACCCCATTACAGTAGAGATAAACACAGAGAACCCCATTGTCTTTGTATGCTCCCACGCACACACATTCTTACATGCATACCCTGACTAAGAATAGCAGACGGTCTGTCTGCTTGGCTGTTTGGTTGCTTATGCTTGTTTGACTGGCTGGCTATAAGCTCCCATCCTGTTCATATCGATTTGATACTGAATGAACACGTACAGGAAACGAATTAATCGAACTTAAATAAATCAGTATCCCCTGACTTAATATAATACAGATAACAGCAGTATACAAAACTGAAACTACAACACAATGGCCATGGTCATAGCAATAACAATAACAACAAAAACAACATCTGCGACAATACAGCAAAGCACTCACACGCACATAACTAAAATACACTTTTGCACATACAGACACTCTTACACATTGATGATGTACATTGTGCTTGCACGAAGACTTACCAACTGATATCCTGCTATCGTATAGAGTAACTTGTAGTCTTTCACAGCATGTGTTGAATGTGTGTAGGTATGAGTTTATGTGTGTGTGTGTGTCGGTAAGAGTTTAGTATATTTTTTTCTTTACAAGAATATTACAGTTTTGAAGTTGTTGCTCCTTTACGGTTTCCTTCTTCTTATTCTGCTATTATTCTTTTGAACGATCATAATCAATGATGTCCTGTCGGTATGTCTAACGCAGTAAGTGTGAGTAAGTGAAGGGAACAGTAGAATGTGGTTAATTGTATCTCAATTACATCCATACAAAAATATATTTTTATACCCTTCACCACACTGTGGTACAGGGTATTATGTCTTTGTGCATATGTTTGTAACAGGCAAAAATAATCGAGATAGACCCATGGTTTCTTTTGAGAATATACATAGAATCACTTTCTAAGTCGATTTATGCATGTCCGTCCGTCCGTCTGTCCGTCTGTCTGTTCATGTAAAATTGTAAACAAAGTACAGGTCGCATTTATGATCCGAATTGGATGAAATTTGGCATAGGTCACTTATTCGGCCCAAGGACGAACCCTATTGAAATTGGGAAAAATCGGTTCAGATTTAGATATAGCTCCCATATATATATTTAACCGATTTAATGTAAACGGTCCCTATATATCTTTCGATTTGCACGAAATTTGGTACAGCCTAATCATTTAGGTCTAGAATGATGTCTGCCAAATTTCTTAAAAATCGGTCCAGATTTAGATATAGCTCCCATATAAAGTTTCGCCCGATTTCATGTGAATGGTGCCCCAAAGTCCCTATATATCTTGCGATTTGCACGATATTTGGCTTATCGTACTGAATTAAGCCTAGAATGATGTCTGCCAAGTTTCGTAAAAATCGGTACAGATTTAGATATAGCTCCCATATATAGTTTCGCCCGATTTCATGTAAATTGGTGCCCCAAAGGCCCCATATATCTTTTGATTTGCACGAAATTTGGCATAACGTACTGAATTAAGCCTACAGTGATGTCTGCCAAGTTTCGAGAAAATCGGTCCAGATTTAGATATAGCTCCTATATATAGTTTCGTCCGATTTCATGTGAATGGTGCCTCAAAGTCCCTATATATCTTGCGATTTGCACGAAATTTGGCTTATCGTACTGAATTAAGCCTAGATTGATGTCTGCCAAGTTTCGAGAAAATCGGTCCAGATTTAGATATAGCTCCTATATATAGTTTCGTCCGATTTCATGTAAATTGGGCATCAAACTCCTCATGTTAGTTAGATTGGCATCAAATTTTGCACAACTTACAAAATTGAGCATAGAATTACGTAGTTGCGTTTTGTAGAAGTACAGACATAGCCCAACGGATGGCCTATTTATATTTGATTGATTCACATTTAGATAAATATCACATATTTTATTTCATCCAATTTCATGTTAATAGTCCTGTTTAATATACCCATAGTGGTGAATGGTATCATATAGTCGGCCCCGTCCGACTTTACTACTTTCCTTACTGGTTTTTCCAATGAAGCAATCTTTTCCGAAATTTTAAACCATCAAAAATCAGTAACTAAATTGTCCCGATGCGTTAGTAATTATTAGCGACAGTATTCGGTGAATACTGTACGGAGTTCCTCTAAGCAAACACACATCTACCCACCTATTTTTAATAGACTCAAGAATAATGTCCTGCAGAGTTACTACTACAGGCTATCCTTGAGGAAAATATAAACCGACAGGCAAATAGTTGGTAGTGAATATTAAAGCGAAGGTGCCCTGAAGAGGATAGAAAGAAAATAGCAAAACAAGCAACAATATGCCAACGGGCAATATTGTAGAAAATTAAATAAGGCTAACAGCTTAAATGTTTATTCTTCAGTAGTGTTCGAAAACAAAGTTTTAAAAATAGCATAAAGGCCCCGATTACAACAATATGATTGTTTTGAGTAAGGACACAGTCCATGAGATATGGGTCTCCATATTTCCATTGGCACCTATGTATATCCAATGACAAATGGGTATCAGCCGAAATGGGTATCAGAAACCTTGTATATTTTAGTGGAGATTCAGTCGTCCATCCAATTTTGACATAAACCTGCTGGAGAGGATGAGCCTAATGACCGATTAGATAATTCGGATAAAACCTTTAAAATACCGTCACCTTTATGGAAGCTATGCCAATACAGGAACCTATTTATACCCTACACAACTATGCTGTCAGTGTATTATAGCTTTTTGCAGCCCCAAAAGTTTGTAACGCCGCGAAATATTGGTCCTTGACTCACCTTTAAGTATACCGATAATAATACCTACCGATCATATCTCGACTAGCTGAGTCGATCTAGACATGTGTGTTCGTCCGTCTGTCCACTTTAATTTGTAAGCACGATACAGGCCACAGTTATGGACCAATCTTCACGAAATTTTCCATGTAGAGTGGGTTCTGGCCAATGAAGACCCCTATTGTTTTTGAAAAAAAAACAGTTAATATTTAGGGGATGAAATGGACCAAAAACTTTATTTTTGTCTGATTTTCTGGTCGCTCGCAGAGGCCGCAATTATGGTCCAAACATTGCGAATTTTTGCATGGAGAAGGGGATTGGGCCAAAGAATATGCATGCCTGTTTTGATAAAGATCGGTCAATATTTAGTGGGTCAAATGGACCCATACTTTTGTGTGAAAATGACAAAATTTGTATTCTATGGCAGGAGTAAATATATATCCTGAAGGACATAGACACAAGAAATTGATAGTATATCCATGAGAAGATAAATTGATACCAACTATATTGTCGTATTTGCTCGGATATGAGAGTTACACTTAAATATTTACAGGTGCTTACGTATTCAGATATTAGTTAGTAACCCATTACCACACTGTAGGGCGGAAATATAGCGCTGATCGCTTTTAAAATTTCCATGAGGTTCCAGTTATGGTCAAGGACAACGCCTATAATTTGCGATGATGATCGGATAATAATTTTGGGATGAAGTAGACCCAAACTTAAATTGTGTTTTTTTTTCAAGTCGATCTGTGCCACAATTATAAGCAGAATATTACACTGGAGAATGAATCTGGCCAACTAATTTGATGGGCTTTTGTAATGATCTGTCACTATTCAGCGGGTCAAGGACATTTCTGTATAAAATGAAAAAAATTGGATTTTATGATATAAAACATAATTCGAAGTAGATGTCATGGCAAGAAATTGGAGCTAAGAGGATGCAAATATCGCGAAATATTGCCCATTCTTGGAATATAGATCTGCAAAAAGTTAGTGTTCCGTGTTAATTGGGTAGGGTATCATATGGTCGGCCCCGTCCGACTATACTGCTCCTCTCACTGGTTTTAAATTTCAGTTGGAAACTGCTGCTAAAACGTAACAAGTGAAAAATGAAAAATGCACAATAGGTATGCTGAAAGTTACTTAAAATGAAAATATAGCAAATATAGCAAAAAGTGGACCTACACCGACAATTCTACCAAGCGATTGTTGTCAATCATAATGTACACCAAATACAAATTTCAGTAATGTTTATTAGTGATCTTTCTAAAATATCAAAACCAACCAACGCATGGTAGGGTGGGATCTCTGTATAAAATCCTTAAAATACTGCAATTTAGAGGGAAATTTATATGAAGCCATCATCACAGTAAGTTTTAGGCTATACCTAAAACGGGACCAATATATGTAGGAATTACCGTACATTTGGAGTTATCATTATATGAGGTGATATGTCTAATTTAGGACCGGAATAGGTCGATTTCGAACCAAACATTTTGCATAACAATACCTTCCTTCACGTTAAATATTAAAACTGCCAAAAATCGGTAGGTATCATTATATGGGGGCTAGGACTAAATGCGGGACATACAGTTGATTATCGAACCTGTAGTCCTCCAAAGGTAGAATTATTACAACATATGGCTAAATCGTCTTAGAATTCCATACTTTGGTATAATACGGCTAAATGGATATAACCCCAAAACGAGGAACAAATCAGTTAACAATTTTAATATAAGAAGTGGCATATATCGGGACTACACCTTCGGTTGAAAAACGCGCTTAAAATCTCAAAATACCGACATTGTGGGGGTACCGTTATATGGGGGCTACCAGAAAAAGTAGACCAATATTTATAATTTTTAGTGGAGAAAATTGGTATCCAATAAGAACGCAAAATACCAAATTACAGCGGATTCATTTGAAAACTGCCCTCAAACCCCAAAAATATCGAATATTGGGAGGTATCATTGTATGGGGACTACCCGAAAATTTTGACCAACAATTATAATTTTTATTGAGATATTTGGTACCTAATAAAATCTAAAAGTACTAAATTTGAGCGGATTCGATTGAAAAAATGCGCTCAAGAACCCCAGAATACTGAAAACTGGGAGGTACCATGTATGGGAGTTATGCCTAAACGTGGACCGATATAGCTCATTTTCGAACTTGAACTGCCTGCAGACAAAAAATTTTGTGCACAATTTTGGCGATCTATCTCAATTCGTTAAGACACCAGAGTGATTACAACAGACACACGGATAGATGGACATGCTCACATCGTCATTGAATTTTACGCTGATCAGGAATATATATACTTTATAGAGTCGGAAATGATTATTTCGATGAGTTACAAATGGAAAAACAAAACTAATATACCCTCCATACTATGGTGGAGGATTTAAAAGCAGTTTTTTTTCTAGTTATTCTTTATATACCAGAATCTGTAACCAAACGAAACAATAATAAAAACATTTGACTAAGTGTATTGAACAATTCCTAAGAAAAGCAAAAAAAAAAAAAAAACTCAGAAAAAACAACATCTCGATAGCTATGTTTATGAAAGGACAAACATCTAAATCGAAGTTGCCATGAGTACTACTACAAAGTTTATGTTTTTGGCAGGACACAGAGCGGAAAATAATTTCCATAGATAAGTTAGAAAAATACAATCTATACATAACAACAACGACAACAACATCGAGTCATGATACAAATAAACCAACAAACAAATGAATGAATGAGAATACAAAAATACAATAAAACAACAAAACAATGTCTGAATAAGAGCAGCAGGAGCAGCAGCAAAACAAACTGCCAGCGCAACAATGCCATCTCAGAAAAATATCTGAATTCGGAACAAAGATGTCGAAAAAAAAAACACACAAAATAGAATAGAACAGAAAACCTTAAAAAGATTTATAAACTTTTTCGGAAAATGTCTCACATTGTAAACTTATTTGCTGTTAGAATTAATGGCAACTTTAGGAAATAAATAACTAAAAGAGGATTGAAGGCAAAAAAACGACAACAACAACGAAGAGCGACAAACTTTTTTCATTGAAGATACTTTAGAAGTTCAAATTTGATAGATGAATGGGGACAGTGGTTGGGAGATATGAATTTTTGAAGACTGTTTTCAGAAGGAATTCCAGAAGCGAGCATTTTTAAAATAATATTTTCTGAAGAATTATCAGAAGCATGGATTTTTTAAAGAATATTTTTTCAAGGACATATACAAGGTGTGGATTATTAAAGAATATTTTGTCAAGGTCAATACAAGGAGTGGATTTTTTTAAAGAATATTTTCTGTAGGACTATCAAAGGCTTGGATTTATTAAAGAATATTTTTTAAGGACCTATACAAGGCGTGGATTTATTAAAGAATATTTTTTTAAGGACCTATACAAGGCGTGGATTTATTAAAGAATATTTTTAAAAGGACCTATACAAGGCGTGGATTTATTAAAGAATATTTTTCCCAAGGACCTATACAAGGCGTGGATTTATTAAAGAATATTTTTCCCAAGGACCTATACAAGGCGTGGATTTATTAAAGAATATTTTTTTAAGGACCTATACAAGGCGTGGATTTATTAAAGAATATTTTTTAAGGACCTATGCAAGGCGTGGATTTATTAAAGAATATTTTTTTAAGGACCTATACAAGGCGTGGATTTATTAAAGAATATTTTTTTAAGGACCTATACAAGGCGTGGATTTATTATAGAATATTTTTTTAAGGATCAATACAAGGCGTGGATTTATTAAAGAATATTTTTTTAAGGACCTATACAAGGCGTGGATTTATTATAGAATATTTTTTTAAGGATCAAAAGACGAGGATTTTTTTAAAGAATATTTTTTTAAGGATCAATACAAGGCGTTGATTTATTAAAGACTGTCAGAGCCATAGGCGTGTGTTTTCATAGACTATCAGAGCCATAGGCGTGGGTTTTCATAGACTATCAGAGCCATAGGCGTGGGTTTTCATAGACTATCAGAGCCATAGGCGTGGGTTTTCATAGACTATCAGAGCCATAGGCGTGGGTTTTCAATGACTATCAGAGCCATAGATGTGGGTTTTTAAAGAATATTTTGTTAAGGACCATCAGAGGCGTGGATTTTCCAAAGAATATTTCTTTAAGGACTATCAAAGGCGTGGATTTCCAAAAGAATATTTTTCAAAGGACTATCAAAGGCGTGGATTTTCAAAAGAATATGTTTCAAAGGACTACCTAAGGCGTGGACTTTCAAAAGAATATTTTTCAAAGGACTATCAGAGGCGTGGATTTTCAAAAGAATGTTTTTTCTAAGCCTATCAAAGTCGTGGATTTTTAACGAATATTTTTTCAAAGCCTATCAAAGGCTTGGATTTTTAAATTTATATTCTCTGTAGGACTATCAAAGGCGTGGATTTTCAACGAATATTTTTTCAAAGGCTATCAAAGGCGTGGATTTTCAACGAATATTTTTTCAAAGGCTATCAAAGGCGTGTATTTTCAAATGAATATTTTCTGAAGGACTATCAAAGGCGTGGATTTTTTAAAGAACATTTTCTGAAGGACTATCAAAGGCGTGGATTTTTTAAAGAACATTTTCTGAAGGACTATCAAAAGCGTGGATTTCTTTCAATGACTATTTTCTGAAGGACTCTTAACAAGGACCTCAAATGGTTGGATTTTTAAGATTGCTTTCTGAAGGACTGTGAACAAGCACCTCAAATGGTTGGATTTTTAAGATTGCTTTCTGAAGGACTGTGAACAAGCACCTCAAAAGGTAGGACCTCAGAAATCATTCTTTAAAAACTAAGCCTTTTAAAGTCCTCAAATGGTTGGTTTTTAAGGAATATTTGTGAGGAGCCAGAAGGACTATCAAAGGCGTGAAGTTTTAAAGATTTTTTTTTGAGAAGTCAGAGGAGTATCAAAAGCTTGGATTTCTAAGGAGCCAGAAGCCTATTAAAGTCGTTTATGTTTAAGGAGCAAGAACTTTATAAATGGAATAACTTTGAGGAGCCAGAAGGACCATCAAAGGTGTGGATTTTTAAAGAATATTTGCTGAAGAGCAAGAAGGACTATAAAAGGCGTGGAGTTTTAATATTTTTTTGAGGATTCAGAGGTTTATCCAAGGCTTGGATTTGTAAGGAGCCAGAAGCCTATCAAAAGCATGGATTTTTAAGAAGCCAGAAGACTATAAATGGTTTGGATTTGAGGGCAGCCAAAAGTCTTTTAATGGCTTGGTTTTTGAAGGAAACAGAAAACCCTCAAAGTCTTGGATTTTTAATGAGCCATGTGACTATTAATGACTTCGATTATTGGGAAGTCCAAAGACCCAAAGCGTGGACTTCTAAAGATTAGCTTATAAAGGACGATCATATCGAAAAGAGTGGATTATTCAAGAAATATTGTTTGAGGAACCCCTTAGGCCCATAAGGTGGAGTGTATATTAAATAGAGTTCGGAATATTTAAGGTAGTACTTAAGGTTACTCCACTCCTAGAATGGTTGGCTTTGAAAACGGGATATATCGGTCGAAGTTTTAGATATAGCCCTCATATAACGGTGTCGTCCCATGTTCAGTAACCTAGCGGACTGTGTCATTTTCTGTATTTGGAAGGTTTAAATCGTAATGTGCACCAAAGTGGCTTGAAAATGTCATTCCTATTTCTTGAATTAGATTATAAATTTGTCGGTTTGGTTCTATGTTTTGATATAGCCACCATATTAAGATCCAGCCCATTCCGATCGGGTTCAAGGGCTATTTTTTAGGTATTTTTTTGTATATTATCCTTAGCTTGCAACCCACTGTGCACCACCGAATTCTTTGTGTGTTTGTGGTATGAAAATTGGTGTTTCATTTTCAAATGCATTGTTATACAAATCGACAAAACAGGTCGATAAGAATGAATGCTGTTCGGTCGTTTTCTCTCTTTTTTTCTTAGGAAAACAAAATAAATTGAAATTTTATGCTTATTTTTTTCTTCGAATGCCGTATAGCCATATCATCAGGAAAGTTTTTGAAAAGAAAATGACAAAAACAAGTTAAAAGAAGCCAGGGAAAAAATAAGTTGATTTTATACAACCATGACCCACCACCTCCATTCTCCACTCTTTTAACAAATCACAATGTCACAAGACCCCTCCCATCCCGAAAAATGGTGGCGTAAAAGAATGTCGCATAAGATTAACGCATTTAACACATAAGTTTACCCAAACCATTAACATTTTATTCTCGGTGTGTTATTTTTTTGAAATATCCCCATAAATTGTTTTTCCTTTATTCCAGAATTTCCATTATATCACCCTCCTTCTCATCATATATGCCATGACCCCCGAACGACACTATTTGACTCCAAGGTTAAGTAGAAGAAAAGAAGATTTTTTCGCCATGGAGAAAAAAAGTTAAGTTTTTTTTTGGTGGAGGATTTTCTAAGTTATAAATCACTTGAAAAACATTATCTTAGTTCGTGCTTTTTATAGTAAAATGAGAATAACAACAATAAAAAACAACAACAGCAGTGCGGCAAGAAATTTTTCACTTTCGCTAGTTGACGCATGATTTAGGATTTAGTCAATTAATTTTGGTAGACATTGTCGGGTTTTTGTTTTTGGGAGTAGTTTGATGTTAGTTGTTTCTGAAGGATATGACCCAATAAAAGTGATATGAAAACTGAGATAAAATAGTTTGTTGTTCTTCTTTTTTTGGGTGCTCACGAAACTTGTTAAGCGCTGGTAATTAGAAGTTTGAAAAAAAGTAACAAAAGTCGAAAGTAATAATAATCAAATGTGTCGAATATTGGGATTAATTTTTATCGGAAAAATCTAAAAAAATTGTGAACATGATAAATCAATATCTGAAAAGGATAATAAGAAAAAGTTTTGAGACGACCTTTTTTATGTTAATTAAACCAAATATTTCTGATGGGCCGTAAGAGCCATAATTGTGGATTTAATATCATTGCCATAAAGAGGGTTTGTAAAGAATATTTACCCATGAAGTATCAGGCAGAAATAATATTTTCTTAAGGTCTATCAGAACCCAAAAAATAACGTGAACTTTTAAAACAAAAATTTGTGAAAGTCTATCAAGGTCAACTATAGAAAAGTTCTCAAGTTCAATTATAGCCAGAGGCATAAAATAATATTTTCTTAATGAACCTCAGAGCCCGAAACTTGGATTTAAAGAAAATATATATGTTTTTCAAAACTATACATGATGGATTAGTAAAGCCGCAGGCGTAGATTTCTAACGAAATCGTGAAGAGTTAAAACATTTTTTAAGTATATTTTCCCAGGGAATCAAGACCGGGACTTCAGTTACCAAGATCAGAAGAAATGATTTTTAAAGAATAAATTCACAAGGCCTCTCAAAACCAGAAACATCGATTTTTAAAAGAAAGATTTCCCAAGAATTATCAGATCCAGAAGCTTTGATATTCAAAAATTAATTTCTTAAGGATTTCTCAAGCATATGAGCCAGAAGCATGGATATTTAAGAAATAATTTCTCAAGGACATCAGAGCCCGAAGCGTGGATTTTTTAAGAATAATTTTTAATCTGATAGCCAGAAACGTTGATTTTTAAAGAATAATTTTTAATCTGATATTCAGAAGCGTGGATTTTTGAAGAAAGCATGCATTTTTAAAGAAAAAGTTCCGAAGGAATATCAGGACCAGAAGCGTGGATTTTTAAAGAATATTTTCCGAAGAAATATCAATATCAGAGCCGTAAATTTTTAAAGAATATTTTCCAAAGGAATATCAATACCAGAGGCGTGGATTTTTGAAGAATAATTTTTGAAGGAATATCAGCACCACAAGCGTGGATTTTTAAAGAATATTTTCCGAACGAATATCAGTACCAGAGGCGTGGATTTTTAAAGAATATTTTCTGAAGGAATATTAGTACCAGAGGCGTGGATTTGAAGAATATTTTCTGAAGGAATATTAGTACCAGAAGCGTGGATTTTTAAATAATATTTTCTCAAGGATTAGGACAAGGAAATAGCTAGAAGCGTGGATTTTTACAGAATATTTTCTCAAGGACTAGGACAAGGACATAGCTAGAAGCGTGGATTTTTACAGAATATTTTCCCAAGGACTAGGACAAGGACACAACTAGAAGCGTGGATTTTTAAAGAATATTTTCTCAAGGACTAGGACAATGACATAACTAGAAGCGTGGATTTTTAAATAATATTTTCTCAAGGACTAGGACAAGGACATAACTAGAAGCGTGGATTTTTAAAGAATATTTTCTCAAGGACTAGGACAAGGACATAACTAGAAGCGTGGATTTTTAAAGAATATTTTCGACATCCATTGCAGGTCTATAAGCGCGGATTTTTAAAGAATATTTTCTCAAGGACTAGGACAAGGACATAACTAGAAGCGTGGATTTTTAAAGAATATTTTCTCAAGGACTAGGACAAGGACATAACTAGAAGCGTGGATTTTTGAAGAATATTTTTTGAAGGACTATCACAGATAGAAGGGAGGATTTCTAAACAAAATATTCTCAATGACTATCAGAACAAGAAGCGCTTAAAAAATATTTTCTCTATCAGAGCTAAAAGATTGTATTTTTAAATATTATTCTCAAGAACTAACACAATTAGAAGAATGGCTTTATAAAGAATATTTTCTCAAGGACTATCAAAGATAAAATATTGTATGTTTAAATATTATTTTCTCAATGACTATAGCAGATAGAAGAGAGAATTGTTCAAGAATATTTTCTGAAGGTTTATCAGAGCAAGAATCGTGAATTTTTAAAGAATATGTTTGTAAAATCCAGGAATGCCAAATTACAACCACCTGAAGCTATCACCTTCAGAATACCGAAGGGGCTATGTCAAAATATGGGCATAAATGGATTTTTTTGACACATATATTTTTTTATAAAAAGGACATTTCAAAAGGAATGCCTAACTAAAAACAGAAGCTCAAAAACACCCAGTTGTTGCGAAACCTTTATACGAGAGCTATGCCCAAACATTGATCTGTATTGAATATTTTCTGGAAAGAACCCTGAATATAAATTTACATCGCTTTCGTTTGGAAAAAAGTAAAAAAAAAAAACTTTAAAATATCAAAAATTGTGCGGGATCTTTATTGAAAAAATGCCTATTTCGACAATTTTCTGCCCTAAACAATTTTCAATTTCAAATTACAACCACTTCGGTGGGAAAATTTGGTTAGACCCTTAAAAGTACCGAAAATGAGTGGGGGTATGTAAAAACTTTAAACTATTTTAAACACATCCAATAACTCGGAATGAAAACTACTTCAATCTTTAAAATATCGAAAAGACTATGATACTTTTATATATGGAGCTATGTTCAAAAACTTGATCTGAATTTATGGCTTCTAAATCCCCGCAAAGTTTTTTTTTATGGGGAAGATTTGACATCCCCTGATAACCAAAAATATAAAATAACCCCCAAAATTCTGAGTCATTGAGGGTAGGGGCTACAACCTAACTTACGCTAATTTTTTTAAAGGAAAGTTTCTAACCAATCATATCGGATTGGACCCAATTGAGGTAAAAACGTAGTCAATTTGCCACAAATACCGAATTATTGGCGTAAATCGACTTTTTTTGTGTAAAAGTCTAAAAGTCGATGTCGACTTTTGATCTTTGAGGAAATCGCAAAGTCGACTTTCGATTTTCTTCATTAATACTTGGTTCATTGTCATAAAGACCAACTATCCCAAAAATTAATACAATTCATATAATATAAAATCGAAAAGTCTATTTTTAGTCAGGGCAAAAATCGAAAAGTCCAAAAATCGACCAAAAGTCTAAAAGTCGACTTTTGCTCTCTACTACGTATCCTTAATTCAAAATACCAAATAACAGCCAAAATAACAATAAATATGCAAAATGTCAAAGGTCTATCTTGTGATTTAAACAGACAGACGAGCGAATTGTCTCAGTAATTTTCGAAATAATATATATATAGAAAGGGTACGGCTGGGTCTTTGTATAGAAATGGTGGCCGTTTACCAATACTTTCTAATTTCCAGACAATATCTACGATTTCTACAATTTCGAATAAACGGGATTATTACATTTAAAATAGTACAATGATGCCTGACAGGTATGTTACTTCGATGCTAATGACCGCGGGGGTCAATGACACAAAACACCGATTTTTTTTCGAAATACCTCCGAAAATATTCCTCTTTCTGCAGGAGTCACAACATTTATCCTTAATCATTCCACTTGCTTCCTCTTGTTATTTTCCTTTCTTTTTTCGCATTTCAACTTGCTCATTTCATCATAAATTCATGAAGCAGACTCATTTATGGCCGCAAAATGGTATTGCCACACATTGTGGCACTTTATAAATTTTAATTAAATTAGCCACAAAACTATTTACGCTGTGCGGTTTAATAATGCAAAGCCGGGCGTCCTTGGTAACAAAAACAACAACAATAATAACAACGGCTACACTGCAATCGAGGATAATAATTTTTTATCAACAACAACAAATAACGACAAAATAAGTCACTCAATATCAACTCACGCACACAAATACACACACACTTGCAAACACTTTAGCATAAACGACAAAATCCTAGATGTCTGAAAAGTTTGCGATACCAACCATCAAATAAAAAAAGGACGAAACGAAAGAAAAAAAAACTTCTTCTGATGAATATTAAAAATGTGAACATAACTTTGCCTTTAAGAAGCCGTAGAGGAGCAGGACGATGTTGATGAAATTTTCGGAGAATTTTTATTAAAGTTTATTAGACATTCTTACCCACTGGATTTAACACAAGTTGTATGTATTTGTGTGTGTATGGGTCAAAGATTGACAATCATTTGATGAATGATGGATGGACACTGTAGTTTTCCGAACAAATAGAATACATAAATACGAATTTTTATGACATTTATAGAACTTAATGAAAGAGATCAGTCAGGCAGTAGTTTATTCGTCTTATCGCCATTGATTATCTACGGCGTAGGCGGACCAAAAATTCCCCCAGAGGCAAGTTATATTACAGGTGGCACAAGTTTTTGTGTTGCTCTAAATATAAATAAAATTACAAATACTAATAGGGGATTATATATAAATATGTAGATATATATATATATATATATATTTGTAGCTTTAGACCTCCATTCCATTAGATAGTTGTGTAGCTAACGTCAATGACTTTTTGCTCCATGATTTATTGTCGTCCGTCAATGTCAAGGCCATCATATCATCATCATTCTGGCACGGTTCAGGTAATATTTATTTATTTTGTTGGTTTCAATACAAGTTTTATCCAATTAATTTTTGCTTTGTCATCTGTTGTCTGTGTTACTGTAGAGAATAGAATACAAAATTCTTTGTACTACTCAATTTATTGTTAATGGTCCGTTTTTATGCCATTTGATGCGTTACGAACCAAAAATTATTCACAACACGTGTCATTAATTTACTATTAATTTCATTGGACCAGCTGGTCAAACTGAATAAACCACCATGAAGACAGATTATTAATATTGTTTGCGGGTCAGCAGTCATAATGAAGGGAATGGAATGTCTTTAATGAAATATGAAAACAACAACAAAATTAAATTAAGGCAGGAATAGGATATGAGAGGCATTTGGTCAGCTGTATTTGGATTTTGAATAGAAAGTAATGGGAAGAAGTCGGATAGGGTATAATAACCTACACAACTATGTTTTAAGGGTATTATAGCTTTTGTGTGGCCCCAAGAGTAACGCTGCGAAACATTGACCTTAGACCCACCTTTTTGTATACCTATTGTCATATCTCGACAAACTGAGTCGATCAAGACATTTGTGTCCTTCCCTCTGTCCATCTCTACATTATAACTTGTAAACAAAATACAGGCCACCGTTATGGACCAATCGCCACGACATATTGTATGTAGGGCGGGTTTTGGCCAAAGAAGATCCCAACTGTTTTTGGCAATACTCGATTAATATTAAGGGGATGAAATGGACCAATAACTTTATTTTTGTCCATTTTCTGGTCGATCTAAAGGCCAAACGTCAGGAAAAAAATGGGTTTGATATAAAAAAAGTATTTGTTTAAAATTTCCACGCCTTGTGTTTGAAATGAATAAAATATTTTTTTTTAAAAATCCACGCCTTGTTTTAACCACAGTACATATTTAAACTAGTAAGGAAAGTTCAAAAAACGAACGGAGCCGGATACCCTTCACCACTAAGGGTACATACAAGAGATGTTATCTTTGGAGGACAAGTGAGATGGAATCGGGCGAAATTAAATGTGTTATCTAGATAGACATTTGAACCAATTGAAACCAGTAAGGAAAGTAGTAAAGTAGGACTGGGCCGACTATATGATACCCTTCACCACTTTGGGTATATTCTACATATGTATCCGAAAAGACGCAGCCTTTTTGAAGGAATTTTGACATGAAATTAAACGAGCTTAAATATGTGATTTGTATGTCTTTCTGGAACCTATGCTAAATTGCATTTCATTTGGGCAAGTTTAGAGTCGTTTGCCCACAGTGGGACAGCTTTGTGTAAATCGATTTAAAGCAAACATGACACATGATATTCGATATGCTGCACTGTTTAAAATTTAAACTCAATCAGACACCTATTAATTATTTGGTGTACAATTAACATAAATAAGTCGAAATTACATATGGAAGCTACGATATATCTATATTTGAAATGATTTGAAGCAAACTTGCCAGAGATTAATCCATATTAATTTCAGTATGTTGTGTCAATCGGACTAGCTGTGGATCTTCACAGCACAACTTACTTAAGATCGGACGAAAATATATATAGAAGGTGTACACATCATTCTAGACTTAATTCAATACGACTTAATACAATTCGTACAAATCAAATGATTTTCAGGGACTTTGGTGCACCATTTACCTAAAATTGGGCATAACTATATATGGGAGCTATATCTATATCACGAAACTTAGCACACCACCCTACACCTAATTCAGTAGGCTATACCAAATTTCGTGCAAATCGAAGGATATGTAGGGACTTTTGTACTCCATTTACATTAAATCGGACGAAACTGTATATAGGAGCTATATCTAAATCTGAAGCGATTTTCACGAAACTTAGCACACATTATTCCAGACCTAATTAGTATGCTATACCAAATTTCGTGCAAATCAAAAGATATATAGGGAATGGTGTACCATTTACCTTAAATCGAGCAAAACTATGTATGGGAGCTATATCGTAATCTGAACCGATTTTCACGAAACTTAGCATACGTCATTCCAGACTTAATTCAATACGCTATGCCAAAATTCGTGCAAATCAAATGACTTTCAGGGACTTTGGTGCACCATTTACCTAAAATCGGGCGAAACTATATATTGGAGCTATATCGTAATCTGAACCGATTTTCACGAAACTTAGCACACATCATTGTAGACCTAATTCAGTATGATATACCAAATTTCATGCAAATTGAAAGATATATAGGGACTTTGGTACCCCATTTACATTATATCGGAGAAACTATATATGGGAGCAATATCTAAATCTGAACCGATTTTTCCCAATTTCAATAGGGTTCGTCCATGGGCGAAATAAGTGACTTGTGCCAAATTTCATCCAAATCGGATCATAAATGCGACCTGTACTTTGTTTACAATTTAACATCTACAGACGGACGGACATGCATAAATCGACTCAGAAAGTGATTCTATGCATATTCTCAAAAGGAACCATGTGTCTATCTCGTTTCCTTTTGCCTGTTACAAACATATGCACAAATACCCTGTACCACAGTGTGGTAAAGGGTAAACAAATCCACGACTGGTGCTATATATATTTTTTTTAAATATCCACGACTTGTGCTGGCCTAATTTTTTAAATACCCACGACTTGAGCTGCTCTAAAAAATAATTTTGGAAAATCTTCACGACTGGTGCTAAAAAAATATTTTGTAAAACTTTTCCCTACTTATGCTGCCCAAAAAAATAAGTTTTAGAAATATCCAAGACTTGTGCTGCCATATAAACAAATATATTTTTTTTTTTTATCCGAGAACTGTGTGTGAATAGAAAAAAAAATATTTTTTTTCTATATTCTAACTCATCATTTCAGGGTTTTTGAAACCGACATACATCATCGGAGAAAAATATCATTTTAATTTTTTGGCATAGTCTCCACATAAAGGAAATTTGGATGTAAAAAAAGTTCAATCCGTCGGAACATTTTATTCCCTCCAACATTTGGTGAGGATTCAAAATACCTTTAATCGTTACAGGCCATCAGATGGGGACGATGTTATTTTTTCACTATCAAAAGCCATGAAGCCATGAATCAAACCCACTTTAGGTTTCAGATGTTCATTGAAGCATTAAAATTACGAAAATAAGCGGCACATTTAAAATACGATACTTTAGAACACCGAAGCCGATCGAATAATTCCACAGAAATGAAATTAAACCTCCATGAACCCAGACACTCAAATTTCAACTCTTTGTGTTAGAAAATTCGATTAGAATATACATTAATTATTTTCAGCCTAAATATATGCCAGCCTCCAAAGACCCGAAATGCCAACTTACAGCGTCTTCGTTGGGAATGTGCGGTTAAAACCTTAAGAATACCAAAATGGGCGCGGTTACGTTATATGGGGGATATACTATACTTGGTCTGATATATAACATTTGAAATTCCAATCGTTCAAGGATGTGTGTACAGAAACAATTTCTGCATTTTTCTTCTCCTTCTCTGTTTTTCTAAAATACATAATTTTAAATACAAACATTTACCCCGCACTCATTTAATTAATTAATAATAAACATAAAAATTCCGTTCGATGCTGTTTTTGACACATTTATGAAATACATTTTCTTAGATGTTACAAAAAAGCCTTTCTGTAACAGTAACACCCACTGTCAGTTGGTACCATCAAATCTCCACCATCTTCATGCATAACATTCCCGCCTTACACCACTCTATGGGCTGGCTAATGTGTCAGTGGGTGTGTAAATGTGTTGTACACAACAAAAAAGTGAAAGGAAAATAAAATAAAAATAACAAATTATATATTTCCATATGTCCATCTATCACCGCTGACAGGCTCCAACCGGTTTGCAGGCAGGACCGCTCAACCTTTTCAAATCAATTCGCTTTTTTTGCAAAACAAAAACGATAAAGGCGAATCCTGAAGTTCGTCTGTTAATGACATCAACTACTTATGTCTAGGATGGACGGACGTTTCGTTTGTTTGTTTATTTACTTCTGTGTGGGTGTATTTGTTTAAGGCGTTATAATAGCTGCTTAGTGTTTTTGTTCTTTGCATTATTATTATCTCTCGTCCTTTTGTACGGGGGTTTTTGTTGTTATTCTTTATGATATTCTGCTTGAACAATTAATTAAAATATGGAGATAAGATACATTTCTTCATTTTTCTTGTTGTAGTTTTTGCTGTTGTGGGTTTTGTTTGTTTTAGACATAAACAAATACAAAAGACCAAATGTCCAGACAGAGGGTTTTGGTTGAGATCATGCATAAAACCCAGAAACATAAAATTGCTGCTAGGAAGGTCTTTAGACTTTAGAACAATGCAAAGAATGAAGTTGTTAAGTTCGACACGGTAGGACTTTTTAAATTGTCCACCGCATGGAAAACACGAACTTTTCAGAAAAAGTCACCATCAAGATTGAGAGTTCAAGGTCTTTCCAAACAACTTGGAATTAAATATACAATACGATTTATATAAACCAGTAAGGAAAGTAGTAAAGTCGGACTGGGCCGACTATATGGTACCCTTCACCACTTTGGGTATATTCTACATATGTATCCGAAAAGACGTCGCCTTGTTTGAGGTATTTTGACATGAAATTGCACGAACTTAAATATGTGATTTTTATGTCTTTCTGGAAAATATGCTAAATTTCATTTCATTCGGGAGCTATATATGGGAGCTATATCTAAATCTGAACCGATTTTCACGAAACTTAGCACACATATTCTAGACCTAATTCCGTAGGTTATACAAAATTTCGTGCTAATCGAAAGATATACAGGGACTTTGGTACACCTTTTACCTTAAATCGGGCGAAACTACATATGGGAGCTATATCTAAATCTGAACCGATTTTCACGAAACATAGCACACGTCATTCTAGACTTAATTCAATACGCTATGCCAAAATTCGTGCAAATCAAATGCTTTTCAGGGACTTTGGTGCACCATTTACCTAAAATCGGCCGAAACTATATATGGGAGCTATATCAAAATCTGAACCGATTTTCACGAAACTTTGCACACATCATTCTAGATTCAGCACGCTATGCCTAAATTCGTGCAATCTATAAGATTTCCAAGGACTTTGGTGCACCAATTACCTAAAATCGGGCGAATCTATATATGGGAGCTATATCTAAATCTGAACAGATTTTCATGAAACTTAGCACACATTATTATAGACGCAATTCAGTACGCTATGCCAAATTTCGGCCAAATCGAAACATATATAGTGCCTTTGGTGCACCAATTACCTTAAATCGGATGAAAATATATATGGGAGCTATATCTAAATCTGAACAGATTGTCACGAAACTTTGCACACATCATTCTACATTTAATTCAGTACTCTATGCCAAAATTCGTGCAAATCAAAAGATTTCCATGGACTTTATTGGACTATTTACCTAAAATCGGGCGAAGCTATATGTGGGAACTATATCTAAATTTGAACTGATATTCATGAAACTTTGCACACATCATTCTAGACTTAATTTAGTACGCTGTGCCAAATTTCGTGCAAACTAAAAGAAATATAGGGACTTTGGTACACCATTTATCTTAAATCGGACGCAAAATATATATGGAAGCTATATCTAAATCTGAACCGATTTTTCCCAATTTCAATAGGGTTCGTCTTTGGGCCAAACAAATGAGCTGTGTCAAATTTCATCCAATTCGGATCATAAATGCGACCTGTACTTTGTTTGCAATTTAACACCAACGGACAGAGTGGCGGACGGACATGCATAAATCGACTCAGAAAGTGATTATATGCATATTCTCAAAAGGAACCATGGGTCAATCTCGATTATTTTTGCTGTTACATACATATGCACAAAGACATAATACCCTGTACCACAGTGTGGTGAATGGTATAAAAACATACCCTTCAAATACTCTTCAAACGTTTGGTATGGGGTCACTATATATCAAATCGCCCTATCAAAAATTATCGAGATCGGCCTACTTTTATGAATCTGATATTGGTGCACATTTGGTGTCAAATCCTCCTACAAAAAAAAATTCTATAGCATAGCCTGGCATTTATGCAGGTCACGAATGATAACTGATATTTTAAATGGAAGGTGTTAAAAGTTAATCCCGGCCGAACGTAACGATTTTGAAATATCAGAGAAAGATCTTCGACAGCAAATTGACAATATTAGTCCATTTTTGACACATTTTCAAGAGTCACGTCCCGTTATCGGTTCAAATCTATATAAGTTGGAAGTTGATGAATTTTAAGTAATCTGAAGACCCTAGCCTTATTATACACTCAACCTATTGGCTAATGAGAGTATATACACTTTGATACGGTGAAAATATTCCTCATCGATATATTGATTTTAGGACCCATGTTTCTTTGAACCAAATCCGTTTCAGACAACTTGGAGTCGATTTACAAATGTATGTCCGTACGTCTGTCTGCCTGGTTGGCTGGTGCGCACGATAACTCTCGAAGGGAGCAACCGATAAAAACTCTGAACATCGTAATATTTCTTCCATACTTAGTTTAAGTTCGAAGATGGAGAATATCGGTATACTCCCTTTGGTACCTCCCTCACGAAATGTGTATAAAGTTGCTGAAATTTAACTTATAATAGCATGTAAACGGACTATCAGATTTGACCCAACATTGCACAACCTGTTGTCTTTACCAAGCCTAGATCAATTCCAAAAATTAGACTTGTTGATACATACTTCTGGTTCCCGCTTCCATAAATTGTTACCATTTTCAATATTAAAAAAATCCAATATTAGGCAATTAGAATGTCCGATTTAAACCAAATTTTGCACAGCCTGTTATCTTTACCAATTCTAGATCAGTTCCAGATAGGGACCCCATCGGTCCACTACTTTTGGTACCTCCACCAAAATGTTTAATATTTATAAATCAATTATTAGGCTAATAGAATGTCTGATTTGAACCAAAGATTGCACAACCTATTATTACATTTGACAAGCCTAGACCAAGTCCGAAGATGTGACCTATTGGTCCCCTCACAAAGGTTCAATATTTTATAAACCTAAAAATTTAATTTGAAGCTAATTGAATAATCGATTTGATCAACATTAAATCCAAAACCTCTTTGAAAAAATATATATATCTTAATTCCGAAGTCCTCCAGAAACTATAGGCTGAGGATATATATCTGTCGTTAACACCGACTGACATTTTGCTACTTGTTTGTCATCCAAAACGGCTGTTCCTGGAAGTTAACGTGTTTTTTGAGGATAACAAAAGTCTCATCAAGAATTGTGATTTCAGATTCAGATCCATAGAACCCTTTTAAGTGTCCCGACTGATTTAAAGTCTTCTGAAAAACACATATTATTCATCAAAAATAATTAATTTACTCCTTATGGTTTCGCCTAATTCTGCACTTTCAAACTTATTGGCGTTGCATAACTATAGACGCACTTTTACAAAATTAGATAAATTTATTTTTAAAAACTTAAATAAAATAACATTAATCAATAATGGGTAGGGCATCCCTTATTACGAATAAGTTCAAAAATCAACATTTTTCGCAAATCTTCATCGATTGACCATCATTCATCGATAATCATTTCTTGGAGGTAAAATACAGTTTGGTATTGGCGGTGTTCTGCATAATCATGAAATGTCAAGATTCCACATATATTCTCGTACATTTGGTTTTTAATTATACTTGAGTATGACGATTTTTATGAACAGGTGCGTTGTCCTGCTGACAAACGAGTCCTTCATTGTTACTTCTTTCCCAAAATGGCAATAATTTGTCTTCCAAGACTTGAACGTACTCCAGTGAATTCATCCGACAACTAGGAAATGTCAAATCAAGCATTCCGGAGCTATAAAATGCTCCCAAGACCATTAAGGAACTGCCCCCGAAATATCGTTTTAAGAAATGCCGCCCGTAAATTCTGACCCCCAGCCATGCGAACATTTTGGACGTTAATTTCAAGAAGCTTGCTGACAGAATATATCACTGGAAAAAAGGACAGGATGTCACCTTATGACCCTATTACATTACCAAATGGGGAGACTTGTCTTATGTCTTAAACATTGATCGTTATATCCCCAAGAAGACACGTCATATGGCATTTTCATGATACAGAACGAGGTCGATAATGACGAAAATACCTTGCTAAACTATTTGAAAGTAATAATAATACCACTAAATAATAAGGAGGCAAATAGTAAACCCTCGGTTGCTAAAGAAAGATCATTGCCCAGTCTCATCGATAAATGTGTATATGATCTACTGGTAAAAAAGTGATGTAGAGGTACACACGTTGCCCCTGACCCAGGTTACCTCCAAGTAACATCAGGATGGTGCAGCCGCCTCAACAAATATTAGGTTACATTGTCACATTATTGGGCCATCTCCATGAGAATATGGAAATTAAATTCCTATATGAAGAATTATACCCCTGGTGACTCGATAGAGGTATATATTATATCGAGGTAGACAGTTTGGTCCAGGAATACAATCGTGACCTCATAATCAAGAGGCTTAGTCCATAAACTCTGTTGAGCCCATGTAAAATCTGGATGGTGCTACAGCCACAATTGAGCTTGAAGTGATGAGGAAGCCCGCAAAATACGCTGTGGTTGTTTAATTCATCTATTAAATTTGGCGGAAGGTATATCTAAGGTCGTCGCCAATAGTTCCTCTTTTAAAAGGTGTTTCTCACTATTACCAGTATTTTCACTTAAATGGCGAATATATTTATTTCTCCCATACTATTAAATAAAATGCCCATGTCCTCATACGGCAACGTCTGGACCGACAAGCATTTGATATATATATGCACAAGAAGAGAAGAGGGGAGGCGAAAGAAAAACAATTTATTTTTATAAATGATTTTTAAATAAAAATCTCGTGGAAAACAATAAATTATCATCACTTCAGCATAAATGGAAACAAGCAAAAGAGCCAGCAGCCTCTCTGGCAGGTAGGACAGTTAGCCAAACAGCCAGCCAGCCAGCCTTACTCGGCATTGTTCTATTTTGCTGCTGGCAAATCATGAAAACAGAAAAAAAAACAGGAGGGCAAACAATGCAAGGGTTCAAAAACACAAAACAAAAAATAAAAGGCAATGCAGCAAAAGTGAGGCTGACACTTCAATGTTGCGGAATGACGTCCAACACACACACACCTATATACACCCCCCATATTTCTCCACATACATACCTACGAAAACCAATTTTATTATATCACTTACCTTTACTGATTCCGGTGGCTTTGTCGCGCAGCACATTTATCGAATGCACCGGTCCATATTCTTCGAACATGGCACGCAACTGAGCCTCATCCATGGACTTTGGCACCTGGCCAACGAACATTTTAATATTGTCTGGATCGGGTTCTTCGCGCAGGAATGGCCCGTCAGTGTCCATGCGAAAGCACGATTCACCGTCGACGACCATCAGATTACGATTTGTACTGCATGTATTGTTGTTGTTATTATTGATGGCATTCGCATTGTTGTTGTTGCTGCACAGATTGGCGACAGCATTGTTTTTATTCAGCAATGATGTATTGTTGTTGTTATTGTGAATAGGACTATTCGGTAGGCTGTTGGTGGTACTGCTTTTATCACTCATACCAAATGCACTGGAATGGAGAAAAAATGGAGAGAAAAGAGAAAAGGGAGAGAGAGAGTGAGAGAAAGTTTGTGATAAGTAATGTTTGTAATCAGTTGAAGGATCTTTAAAATAAAAAATATAAAAATGTATTATATTATTAAATTATTATTATTAAATTATTAAAATAAGGCAACACATTTAAATTTTAAAATTATTAAATTTTTAAAGTATTTTATAAAAAAAAATACGACTAAAGGCCTAATTGCTTCCAAAAAAACAAAAAAAATAGTTTATAAAATTCACGCCTCGATGTCTGATAGTCTTTCACAAAAAATAGTTAATAAAAATCCACGACTTGATGTCTGATGGTCTTCCAAAAAATATTTTATAAAAATCCACGCCGCGATGTCTGATAGCCTTCCAAAAAAAAAAAAAAAATAGTTTATACAAATTTACGTCTCGATGTTTGATGGTCCTCCAAAAAATCCACGCCTTATTTTTGTATAGTCTTCCAAAAAATAGTTTATAACCGGCAATGAAAATAGTAAAGCCGGACGTGACCGACATTATGATACCCTTCACCAATTTGGATTATTTGGAGCCAAAAATATATATGAAACCAATATCGAAACCCGAACCGATTTTAACGTTCAAGGTTATACTAACTTCAGTATGTTTTCAGCATATCGGTCCTTGGCGCATTATTTACTCCAAATCGGATAAAAAAAAATATATATATGGGAGCTAAACTAACTTCAGGACTTGTGGGTCTATGGTTCAGTATTGACATAAAATCGGACGGAGTTATATCAACATCAGAACCGATTTCAACGAAACTTTCACCACGTTAGGTTATACTAACTTCAGTAGGTTGTGCAAAATTTTGTGCCAATCGGCAATATTTTGGAGCAGTGATGGACCATCATCTGAAAATCGGACGAAACTATATATGGGAGCTATATCTAAATCTGAACCGATTTCAGCGAAACTTTCCGCACAGTTATACAAACTTCAGTACGTTGTGCAAAATTTTGTGTCAATAGGCCATATTTTGGAGCTTTGGTACGCCATTTACTGAAAATCGGACGAAACTATATATGGGAGCTATATCTAAATCTGAACCGATTTTCACGAAACTTGGCAAGCATTATACTAGACTTAATTTAATACGCTGTGCTAAATTTCTTGTAAATCGAAGTATATCTAGGGACTTTGGTGCACCATTTATCTTAAATCGGACGAAATTGTATATGGGAGCTACATCCAAATCTGAACCGATTTTCGTCAATTTCAATAGGGTTTGTCCTTGGTCCAAATAAAGGAGCTGTGCCATATTTCGGATTATAAATGCGACCTGTACTTTGCTTACAATTTAAGATCAACCCACGGACGGACAGACAGACAGACGGACAGACATGCATAAATCGACTTAAAAAAATGATTATATGCATATTCTCAAAAGGTACCATGTGTCTATCCTATCCTCTAAAAAATTGGTTTTAAAAATCCACGTCTATAGTGGTCCTTTAAAAATTATTTTTAAAAATCCACGCCTATAGTGGGTGGTTATAAAAATCCACGTCTATAGTGGTCCTTTAAAAATTATTTTTAAAAATCCACGCCTATAGTGGGTGGTTATAAAAATCCACGTCTATAGTGGTCCTTTAAAAATTATTTTTAAAAATCCACGCCTATAGTGGGTGGTTATAAAAATCCACGCCTATAGTGGTCCTGTAAAAATTTGGTTTTAAAAATCCACGCCTATAGTAGTCCTTTAAAAATTTGTTTTTAAAAATCCACGCCTATAGTGGTCCTTTAAAAATTTGTTTTTGAAAATCCACGCCTATAGTGGTCCTTTAAAAATTTGTTTTTAAAAATCCACGCCTATAGTGGTCCTTTAAAAATTTGTTTTTGAAAATCCACGCCTATAGTGGTCCTTTAAAAATTTGTTTTTAAAAATCCACGCCTATAGTGGTCCTTTAAAAATTTGGTTTTAAAAATCCACGCCTATAGTGGTCCTTTAAAAAATTTGGTTTTAAAAATCCACGCCTATAGTAGTCCTTTAAAAATTTGGTTTTAAAAATCCACGCCTATAGCGGTTTTTTAAAAATTTGGTTTTAAAAATCCACGCCTATAGTGGTCCTTTAAAAATTTATTTTTAAAAATCCACGCCTATTGTGGTCCTTTAAAAATTTATTTTTAAAAATCCACGACTATTGTGGGCCTTTACATTTTTTTAAAACTCCACGCCTATATTGGTCCTTTAAATATTATTTTTAAAAATCCACGCCAACAGTAGAATCTAAAAAATTATTTTTAAAAATCTCCTCCTCCACCGCCATTGTTTTTTGAGTAACCCATTAGAGATGATCTCACCTCCTCCAATAGGTGTAAACAATGAATGATGTTACAGCAAAATAACTGTATATGCAATATTTTATAAAAATGATGTTATTGGTGTTGTTGTTTGAAGCCAACAATAGTTGTTGTTGTTGTTGCCTGATGCCAACCGTTTGAAGTATTATACATCACATTGTTCGTATATGAACAAAATACAAGCGAAAATATCTGTGATGAATGTAAATGGTAGAAAAGGGAAGAGAAAATGATGGAAAAAGTAAATTGCTATTAAAATCTGTCAATTTTTATATTTCATTCGTTTCGTTAGTCATTTTTTTTACATATGAACGTATGTATGTATTTAGGTTCTCGTCTGTATATGTGTCCAACTGACACTGATGGAAAGACGACGACGATGACTACGAGAAGTAAAATTACTCGTGCAAATATTACACATAATAATCATTGCTGATTGGAATGCAAGGATGTATGGTACAGTGGGCACAAAGATCAAAAAATTTAAAAAAGAGGTACGGAATATTGGACTGAATTCAAAATTTTAAAGGTCTTAGAAGAATATTTCGTATAAATAAAAATTAATTAGGGCTAGCATTTTTCACTTCGAAAAAATTCTTAAAAAAATTGTTTGTCATATATGGAGAGATTTTTAACGTGAATTCTGAAACAAATAACGAAACAACCCCACAGTATTGTTTTATTGTGTAAAATACCATGCTCAGACAGAACATAAACAAAATATCAGTTATAGCGTATAAGCGAAATGGCCAATGCCTATAAACATCATCATTTTATTTGTGTTGCCAGCTTTTTGTATTTCTATGGAAAACCTGCCAGAATCACCACTATTCTCCACCATTTATGTCTGTCCAATATTGCAGTTGGCTGTCATTATTGACGGGTTGTAAAATGGTAGCGAGATGAGTTGTGCGGGGGGATGATGTATTGAATTGAATGAATGGCTTTTTAAATGAAAATGAAAATATATATCACAAAAATTTAAAAAAAAGAAAAAAGAACTCACATATGTATATGAAAATCACTCATTCTTCCATTTATTTTCATGCACACACATATATTCACATATACATATGCATGTAGTATATATGAAAATATAGAGTAGCCGAGTAAATGTTGTGTAAATGTAAATCGTAGTGGACGAAATGAATTGAATGGAAAAATTAATCAATTTTTAAGTTATCATTTCCTTTCAGTAGTTCGGTTTTTTATCAATTTTCTCTTCTTTTGTAATAATTTTTCTTTATTTATTTTTATGAATTCATGAATGTGTCATATATATCATTTTATCAACGAAGTAAGGTGGTAAGGACATAAACAAACAACTGAAAGTAATTACATGTTTTAGAATTGAAGTGATTAAATTTTCAGTATCGAATATGGGACACTAATTCGATTTTGAAAATTTAGATGAATTATCTTTTTTTAATTTAGGACAAATGTTCATGTGTTATTATGGGTACATACAGGAGACGCAAATATATGCAATATCCTGTAGATAGAACAGACATATCATTTTTAGATTTTTTCCAAAACTTAACACACATCATTCTGGACTTAATTTAGTACGCTATGCCAAATTTCGTGCAAATCGAATGATATTTAGGGACTTTGGTGCACCATTTACCTAAAATCGGACGAAAATATACATGGGAGCTATATCTAAATCTGAACCGATTTTCACGAAACTTAGCACACATCATTCTAGACTTAGTTCAGTACGCTATGAGAAATTTCGTGCAAATCGGAAGATATATAGGTACTTCGGTGCACCATTTACATTAAATCGGACGAAAATATATATGGGAGCTATATGTAAATGTGAACCGATTTGCATGAAACTTAGCACACATAATTCTAGACTCAATTAAGCGCGCTGTACCACATTCCATGCACACCGAAAGATATATATGAGGATTGGTGAACCATTTACTTAAAATCGGACGAAGATATATATGGGAGCTATATCTAAATCTGAATCGATTTTCACGAAACTTAGCACACATCATGCAAGACTCAATTAAGTTCACTGTGCCAAATTTCGGGAAAAACGAAAGATATATAGAGACTTTGAGGCACCATTTATTTAAAATCGGACGGAAATATATATATGGGAGCTATATCTAAATCTGAACCGATTTTCACAAAACTTTGCACATATCATTCTAGACTCCTTTAAGCGCGCTGTACCAAATTTCATGCAAATCGAAAGATATATAGGGACTGGTACACCATATACATAAAATCGGACGAAAATATATATGGGAGCTATATCTGAATCTGAACCGGTTTCCACGAAACATAACTCACATCATACTAGACTTTGTTCAGTACGCTATGTCAAATTTCGTGCAAATCGAAAGATATTTAAGGACTTTGATGCACCATTTACATAAAATCGGACGAAAAATATATATGGGAGCTATATGTAAATGTGAACCGATTTTCACGAAACTTAGCACACATCATTCTAAACTCCATTAAGTGCAATGTGCCAAATTTCGTGCAAATCGAAAGATATATAGAAACTATGAGGCACCATTTATTTAAAATCGGACGAAAATATATATGGGAGCTATATCTAAATCTGAATTGATTTTCATGAAACTTAGCACACATCATTCTAGACTCAATTAAGTGTGCTTTGCCAACTTTCGTGCAAATCGAAACATATTTAGGGACTTTGGTGCACCATTTACCTTAAATCGGACGAAAATGTTTTGGGAGCTATATCTAAATCAGAACCGATTTCACGAAACTTAACACGTATCATTCCACTCTTAATTCAATGCGCTGTGCCAAATTTGTTGCAAATCGAAAGATATGTAGGCACTTTGGTGCACCATTTACTTAAAATCGGACGAACATGTATATGGGAGCTATATCTAAATCTGAAGCGATTTTCGTAAAACTTAGCACACATCATTCTAGACTCAATTAAGCGCGCTGTACCAAATTTCGTGCACATCGAAGGATATATAAGGACATTGGTGCACCATTAAATAAAATCGGAAGAAAATATATATGAGAGCTATATCTAAATCTGAATCGATTTTTCCAAATTTCAATAAGGTTCGTCCTTGGGACAAACAAATGAGCTGTACCAAATTTTATCCATATCGGATTATAAATACGACCTGTACTTTGTTTACAATTTAACATCTACAGACGGAGAGACGGACGGACGGACGGACATGCATAGATCGACTCAGAAAGTGATTCTATGCATATTCTCAAAAGGAACCATGTGTCTATCTCGTTTCCTTTTGCCTGTTACAAACATATACACGAATACATAATACCCTGTACCACAGTGAGGTGAAGGGTAAAAAATCGAACCTTTAAAAAATATCTTTTGAAAAATCCACGCCTATAGCAAAACCTTCATTTTTTTTTAAATTAGGATTCTTTAAAATATATTTTTTAAGAAATCCAGAAATACGGGTAACCTTCAAAAAATAAGTTTTTTTTAATATTTTGTCCGTTCAAGAAATTTCATATTCACATGTATGCATATCTCCTACCTTTAGTCACCTGTTTTCAATTTCCATTCTTAAAACAAAATCTCCATAATTATCATAACCTATAATTTCCAACTTCGAATTGCAAAAATTATTCGCTTTTATCTTTAATTCACAAATGGATTTTCTGCAATTACGCGCATTTAAAAGGACGGTTGATCGGAAGACAAAAAAACAACACGTTCCCCATATACTTAAAAAATTAACTACAAGGCATCATCTTGGATTACAACGGCCGAAGAGAGAACATCTTCAGCTTTCACTTGGGCTATCTTATTTCACTTTAATCGTTGTTGGTGTGGTCACCTGTTATTGGCCATTACAGGCAATAATCATTTTCTCAAATTCCATGCTGGGCAGGGAATGCTTCGCC
Organism: Musca vetustissima; assembly: GCF_032173495.1. Taxonomy (NCBI): domain Eukaryota; kingdom Metazoa; phylum Arthropoda; class Insecta; order Diptera; family Muscidae; genus Musca; species Musca vetustissima. Next base: position 97,278 of record NW_026889661.1, read on the forward strand.
CCACACACACACACAAAAGACAAGACCCACTACAATAACAACGATGACAAGAACGACAACGACTTCGAAGACAAAGACGACGATGACCATGTCGATGTCGAATGAGAGAAAAAAAACGAAAAAGAAAACATATAAAATACCTACCAATAATTCGACATAATTAATTAAATTACCAAGAAATAAATGAAGAAGAACTGAAAAAGCAATTTGATACTACTGGACAATTAAATTCATTACCCCCGTCGGAAAATGAAAAAAAAATGAGTTAAGATGAGAAGGAAGACAAAAAAAGAAAACATAGTTAAAGGAAGATGCTACGAAAGGAAATTTCTGCCTCTTCGATAAGGAAAATGAAACTGAAGCTGCCGAATGTCAGCCGTCTGTGGACAGACAATGAAAAGAAAACGAAAGATATAGCCATCGATACGAAAAACAGAAAATGGGATAACATGCAATGTCCCTTGTCTATATAGGAAAGTTAATATAGACTTTGATGCTGTTATTCAATGATGTGTTGTGTTGTTCAATAATAAATAAGAGAAAATAATGTCTGGACTATTGATAGTTTACACAACACACATACAGACTCTGAAATAAGAAAATGAAATTTATAAGCCTTTGGTGAAGACATGTTTACATTGAATCGGTCATTATAATTAGAAATATTGAGAAAAGTGAAATTTATTTTATTTGCAATATTTGGAAGTTGTTCGAAGTGTATTAACAATTAAATTTGATACCCTTTGAGGAAAACAAAACTTTTCAAATTAGGCTTTTTGAAGAATTTATATATTTATCTCTAAGTATAGGGAATATAAACATTTTTTTCGTATATTAAAAAAGGAATACTCTCTTTATCCGTTCGTATACAGCACGAAAAATCACGTCCAAAATTTACCTTCATACATAAATGGCTGTTATACGACATTTGTTATGTTGGATACAATTTTTAATATAAGATCATGTTTTCACATACTCTCATATAAAGATCCTGGAAAATTTTATTGTATTTTTAATGTGCATGTCAGCGGCGTTCTTTCCAATCCAATGGGAACTCAAAATAATACAAATTAGAGATATCCTTTTTAGGGTAATGAAAAACAATAATGTGACAACATTATGAAAACCAAGAAGTGAGAAACGTTAAGTTCGGCCGGGCCGAACTTTGGATACCCTCCACCATAGATATACTGACAGGTACTAGAAATGAAAATATAGGCAACATACCAATAAGTGGACCTATACCGACATTTCTAAAAGCGGATTATGTAAACCATAATACAATGAAAATGTGCCTCATCGAAATATTGGTTCTAGACCCCATGTTTCTTTGCACCAAATCCGTTTCAGAAAATTTTGATTTCATCCAAACTTTGCCCATCTTATTATTTCTTCCAAACTTAGTTCAAATTAGAAGATGGGGAATATCGGTCTACTCCTACTGGAACCTTCACACAGGTGCTAGGTCCAAATGCGGTAACAGTTCAATATCGAACCTTATGTTCTAATTGTTTATCTCGCTATCCTCCGTAGGTGAAATGATTTTAACAGAGTCTTAGAACCAAACTCAAAACGCGTAACAAATCATATATCTTTTTTAATATAAACAAGTAAAAAAGCGTTAAGTTCGGCCGGGCCGAACTTTGGATACCCTCCACCATAGAAACACTGAAAATTTTTTGAAATGAAAACATAGGGAACATACATAATAACGACAATTCTTCCAAACGATTGTTGTAAACCAAATAGAAAATTCAGCAAATTCCAATGGGGGTTTTCCTAAAATCTCAAAACCCTAAAAAGTTGACATATATTAGTAACGGATGGTACGGTGAAACATGTGTATAAAATCCTGAAAATACTCCAATATAGAGGCAATATTATATATGAGGCATACTAAAGCGGGACCAATATGACAACATTGTGTAGGAATTAGCAACTACTGGGTGTTTTCAATATATAAGGGGTTAGGCCTAATTAAGGGCCGATGTAGCTCAAGTTCCAAGCTAATATTTTTGTTTTGAATCCCAATACTGTCCATCACGCTTATTATGAAATAGGTAGGATGTTTTATATAGGACTTGGTCCTAAATGCGGGTCGATACAGTTCATTCTCAAACCTCACGTTTTAGTTTTTATGTCGATATCCTCCGAGAGAAAAATTATTACAACATATGGCTAAATCGATTAAATCCTTTTAGAATTCCTTACTATGTGGGGTATGAACTGAAAATTTCGTCTAACCAATATCCCCCCTTCTATGGTGGAATACAGCTATATATGATAACCCTAACACACGGAAAAAATCAGCTCATTTTTTAAAATAAAAATAGAGGTTATAAGTGGACTACCCCTAAAAGGGGATGAATATTAATAATTTTTGGTAGGGAGATTTGTTACCATATACGACTACAAAATACCAAATTACAGCGAATTCGGTTGAAAACCGTGCTCAAGAACCCCAAAATATCGAAAATTGGAGGGTACCCTTATATGGGGGCTACCCGAAAAATGGACCTATATCTATAATATTTTTTGTGGAGAAATTTTGTACCCAATAAGAACTCGAAGTACTAAAATACAGCCAATTCGGTCAAAACCTATATTTATAATTTTTGGTGGAGAAATTTGGTATCCGAAAGGAACTCATTTTTCCAAATTTAAGCGAATTCGGTTGAAAAACGCGATCACCAATCCCAAAATTCTGAAAATAAATACTAAAAAGTTATGCCCAAACGTGGACCGATATAGCTCATCTTCAAACTTGACCTGCCTGCAGACAAAAGACGACTCTATGAAAAATTTTGGTGTTCTATCTCAATTCGTTTAGACGCTAGAGTGATTACAGCAGACAGACGGACATGCTTAGATTGTCATAGAATATTACGCTGATCAAGAATATATATACTTTGTAGGGTCGGAAATGATTATTTCGATACGTTACAAACGGAAAAACAAAACTAATATACCCTCCATACTATGGTGGAGGGTATAAAAATGTATACCCTCCAATGTAGACAGTAAAATTCCTTAATAATGAAAAGTAGACATTTTGAAAATGCTGCTAAGACATTCATCATATATATACTAGGATTATTTCCAAAGAATTTCCATGCTTTGAAAAAATTTAATATCTTTATTCGTTATTTTATGAATTTTTAGATTATTCGTTTTTCTCAACCAAAATGGCGTTAATTAAAATTTCGGATTCTCTTATGTTAAAAAAATGTTCAGCGACTTAACCTGCGAACTATTTTATATATTTTCAAAAAAACTAGACATAATCGGCTGCTATTTGGAATTTTATATATCCCGAAGAAAAACTGAAATTTTCAATCCTGTGTTGTTGCCATCTCCGTGTTCGCAATATTTATGAAAGAGTCTTAAAATTTGACACATGGGATATATCGGTCCACATCATATGATAGGCCCCCATAAAATTGTATCCATCCATATTCGGTATTTTAAAGCATATGGGCACGATTTTCAATCTAATCAGCTGTTATTGGGTAGAAACAAAAATATTCAGTCCCGAAATAGACAGTCATTTTTAACAATACCTAATTATATTTTCTTTGATGAGCCTGCAATTTTTTGTGAAGAGTGCTAGCGTTAGGGATTTAACTTATGTGCGGATTCTCATCGTTAAATATTATGTATATTTGTAAGAAATTTGTTTGTTATAACCGAATTAAATGAAAATCTGAAGCTGGGACCTAATAAAAAAAAAAAAATCTGTCTTAAAACTTCGTTGTAACCGGTGTTTGTTATAAGCGGTTATAAGCGTACTCGACTGTATTAACAAAAAAAATTGTTATAATATTTTTTATCAAATTTATAAATTGCAAAATTAAACAAATTCGAGTTAATTCAAAATCAATCAGCCCTGTGGCTAATTAGGGTATATACACTTTGCTCCGACATAAATGTATCTCATCGAAATATTGGTTTTAGACAAATTTTCTTTAGATCAAATCCGTTTCAGACAATTTGGAGTCCATTTATAACTGTCTAAACGTCCCTATATCTGTCTGTCCGTCTGGTGTGCACGATACCTCGAAGAGATTTCATTCAAAATGTGCACATCGTAATAGGGTAAACGCACCTAATTCCGGCATGTACCAATAGTCGGCATCTGTTTTTCTATAATATATATATGAAAAATACCTTGAATAATCATAAATAACATTGCATAATCGAGTTCAGTACATTTATTCAGTCAAAATTTAGCATTTAGTCAATGAGGTTTTTCAACGCAAGGGAAAATTCAAGTTCATTAAGAAAAAATTAGTGGGCATATCGATATTAAAAGACTTGTAACTATATTAAAATTATATATTTATCACAAGAATCTTCTTAGTAATTGTAAAGAACATAGAGGAGAATTCTTTAGAATTTAAAATCATTAAAAAATATTTGTAATTATAACATTTTTATCGATGCCGCCCTTAGGAACAACACTTTTTAGGTTTTCCTATAGTCGGCATATGGGTGAATAATAAGCACCTTTTCGATCACTTTGGCTCAAAATTGGAAAACATGTTAAATAAGTTCCCTATATACCGATTAATTTACAAAAAATTAGTTTTGAGTAGTTTTTCATGATGGAAGACTTGGTTTTAATCTAAAATTTTTATAACCTCTGAAATGCTTTATATAGCCATGCCGAGCATTGGATAAAAGGTTCCCAAAGTCGGCACCATGTTTTATAATTGTAGTATTTTAATAAATAAAATTATTTTATATTAATTTTTTAATACAACACCGATGGAAACTCCGATAATATTATTTTATTAATTATTTATTATATTAATTAAAATATCAGAAAAATTAATTTAAAAAATCATTTTTGTTAAACTAAATAATACCCTGTACCACAGTGTGGTGAAGGGTATAAATACGACATGCCGACTATTGGAAAAAAGTGCTGACTATTGGCACAAAGGCTCTATTTTAGCTAATTATCAATTTAATCTACTTTAATACAAAATAAATTAAACAAATTTTCATTGCATCGGGGAGTAAACAAAATTAATAAATTATTATTATAGGACGTTTCCATCAGTGTTGTATTGAAAAAATTATATAAAATAATTTTATTTATTAAAATATTACAATTATAAAACATGTTGCCGACATTGGGAACCTGTTATCCAATTATCGGCCTGGCTAAATAAGGCATTTTAGAGGTTAAAAGAATTTGAGATTAAAGTCGTGTCTTCTATTACATAAAACTACTCAAAACTGATTTTTTATAAATTAATCCTTATTTAGAGCACTTATTTACATTTTTTTCTAATTATGAGCCAAAATGATACAAAAGGTTTCTTATTAACAAAAATTGACATATGTTCTCCTGTTAAGGTTCATTTTGTGAGATTTAATAAAATTAGTTTTTAACACAAAAAAAAGTAAACAAATTATTCATTAAAAAATTTCTTTAATGTTTATTTCGATTTAGCAACCAAAAATCTTAAGAGAACGCATCAACGCTGCTCATCTTTGATTATTAGGCTACTTCACTGTAAAAAAAGAGAACGACAATGATAGATTTCTTATACAATCTCTTACACAATGGTAATATTCAATCTCTCTTCTTCCATCAACAACAATAACTAATTTCAATGAACTCTCCACTTCCAATTGGCAGTCCCAATTAGAAATAATACTCCCAACTTGGGGCAACTCCGTTACACTTTCCTCACAATTGAACTGTCTCTCTCTCAATGGTTAATTCTCTTCATATTGTTTAATATTACAATCCATTTAGAAGAGTCTATTTTAGGAGAGTGAGACCAAAGAAAATGATAAATATTCAATTATTACAGCGGAATAACATCTCTCCCATTTCATTTATTCCACTCTTTCTATCTCCATCAGTATGTTCAAATTTCTCATACACCTGTTAGCATGGTAAGACCTGTTCGTCCATGTGATTGACATTTAAGAAACATGGCCTTGAAATAGTTTTTGCAATGTGTGACAAAAACGACTAAGTCACATAAACACTTATTTGCGTGAATAATGGATTTTAATTTGATATTATTATTTTATAAAATATAAACAAAAAATACAGGATTAGGAAAAAAATATTAAATATAATTAAATATATAATAAAAAATATAAAATATTACTAAATAAAATTAATAATATTCTAACAAATAATAATATTCCAAAGCAATTTTTGTTTTCTTAACTTACTCCAAAAGTAATTCCTTTTTTTCGGCAAAATCAAATATGGAACGGCGATTGCCCAAAAAGCAAGTGGATTTGGTGCTAAACATGATGATTTCGATAAACTACGAATTTGGAACACGCGGACGTTTTTCTTCTTCTTTTTATTCCCACTCTCACTTAGACAACGAGTAATTCAATTTGTTTTAATTGTATAAAATAATAAATATACACAAGTAATTTTTTAAAATAATAAAAAACTTATATATTGATATAAGTACGTATATATCGCAAAAAACGTGGCACAATTCAAGTAGAAAATATATTTTATTCACGCAATATATTTATTAAGGCAAAAAGAATTCAAAATTTGTAAAAAAATATATAGGCACGTTTAACACTCTCAATTGGAATTCACAATAAACGTTTAAGGTTGTTTACTTTATTTATAGGAATTAATTTAATTTTTCTTTTAAGGTTTTGGATAAGCCCACACTTTGGTTGTTTTTTTAAAACACACTTTTTTTGCTTCGTTCACTTTGGTTTCATTTAAGCAGACAATTCAATATAGAAAGGGAATCGACAAATTTCTTTTTGTTTTTTTCAAACGGGGGTTGTTGTTATTGGACTAAAGTAACACAGAATTGTGAGGTGGGTGAGAGGGTGAATGCGTGGTGTTTTGTTTTAACACACAAAACAACAGCAACTTTCCGTTGTAGGGGGATGGAAAAAATACCGAGACGCGCGTTATGACTTTCAACGACAACGGTCGACTTAGAAATGAACGAGAAGTTTCAGCGCCAGTCAAAGAGTACCCCCCGACAAAAAGTTCCTTCTTCTTCCATTTCCATTTTTGGCACTTCTCGCCGGCAGAGTTAAAGAAATTGCCGTTTCTTCGTTAAGTTTTGTTATTGTTGTTGTTGCTTTCAACTTCTTTTTCGTCCGTACAACAATAAAACGACTTGTTGCAAAAGGTACCGTTAGAGATTATATTTGTTTGTTATTACATTGTAATATTTGTTGTTGTTGTTGCTGTTTTGTTTTGCTGGCTATGCGTAATGCGTTATTAGAATTTATTGACATTTATGGCGAAAAGTAACCTAAGTAACTTTATTTTGGTATTTATTTATTTTGAATTGATTTATTGGGGTTAGTCCAGGAATTCAAATTCTATTTCTGTTTTACCTAGCATATCCTAAAATATAATCAATTTTAATGAAAACGTGTAACAAAGTACAGGTCGCATGAGGCTACCGAATAGCCGGTATCAAGTTTGCTATAAATCGATTTCCATAAATTAGTCCCATTTTATGCAAACGACTTCTTCGAGGGGTCATTGACATGTTAGGATACATTTGTACAATATACTGAAAGTGGTGAAGGATATCACATAGTAGGCCCATTTCGATCTCATAAACATTTTACTACGATTTTATGTAAATGATGCTCCAAAATTCGAATTTCTGTCAGAATTGCTCAAACTTTTGCACATTTTACTGAAATTGGTTTCAAATAATGTATGTTAAGTTTGATAAATGGATTTTAATTTTTGTGTATTTTCCGTATATATTTTCAGACAATTTTATTTAAATGGTACCCCAAATACCCACATTTTTCCGATTGCGGCGGAATTTTGCACAAGGTACCAAATTGACCCCAGAATCACGATATTCAGTTTTGTTGATGTTGGTGCAGATGCAGATATAGCTCCCATATATATATATATATATATTTTCGACCGATTTCATCCAAGTAGTGCAATTTGATTGAGATGCAATTTTGCACAGTGCGATGTATACTGTAGCATACTGCATAGCGGGTGTCAAACTTGCTTTAAATCGATCCAGATTTAAAGAAATTTGTCCGATTCATATAAATGGTAGGTAACCGACTACAATTTTCGATTGAAATGACATTTCGCATAGATTGCAGAATAAAATTTGTTGTTCCTCTTATAGACACTGATGACATACTTTATTTCTTCCGATTTCATAGTTCTTCAAAGGTCCATCAAAAATACTACGTATTTCTTAATAGCATCTCTTGTACATATAATCGGCCCCATCACTGGTCTGATTGGGTTGTGGGTCGGCGAACAAATATAAAACTCTCTCCTCTAATATATGTTCTTTTGTCAACTCGAGTATTTAATCATTTTTTCCAGGGACCATTTAAATATATGAAGTGGATCTAGTTCTTCATATGGACACACTTGTCACATTTCTTGAACTCTTTATACTATGGGACAGGTACCAAAAGGAGTGGACCAATGGGTCCCATCTTCAAACTTGATCTAGGGTTGGTAAAGATAATAGGTTTGGTTCAAATCGGACTTTCCATTTACTAATTTACTAATATTGAAAATTTTGATCATTTGTGGGGGAGGTACCAGAAGGAGTGGACTAATCTTCGGACTTAATCTAGATTTCGTAAAGATAATGGATTGTGCAAAGTATGGTTCACTTCGGATTTTCCATTCGCCTGATATTGAATTTACAAATATTGAAAATTTTGACCATTTGCGGGGGAAGTATTAGAGGGAGTTGACCAATGGGTCCCATCTTGCTACCTGATTTAGGCTTGGTAAAGACAAAAGGTTGTACAAAGTTTAATTAACATCGGATAGTCCGTTTGCATGTTATAATAAAAATTAATTTTTAGCAGAATTTTGACCATTTAGTGAGGGGGAGTACTAGAAGGAGTAGACCGATCTTCCCCATTTTCGAACTTAAACTAAGTTTGAACGAAATATTAAGATGTGCAAAGTTTGAATGAAATCGTTTGCTGCCTTCGAAAGTTATCGTGCTGACAACACACGGACGGACATGGCTAAATCGGCCTCAAATTTTCTGAAACGGATTTGGTCTAAAGAAACATGGGGTCTAAAACCAATATTTCGATGAGTCACATTTTCACCGTATCAAAGTGTATACCCTCATTAGCCTAAAGGGTATAAAAATGGTATAAAAATGGCGTCGGGGCTTTATGTGGGGTTTATTGTTTCGTTTCTGTTTTGATGTGTTTGTCTTTTCAAAAAAAAAAACCAGTAAGGAAAGTAGTAAAGTCGGACGGGGCCGACTATATGATACCCTTCACCACTATGGGTATATTCAACAGATGGGATCCTAACGGACGTCGCATTTTTGAATGATCATTAACATTAAATTAAACATTTCATTCCGCAACCTATACTAAATTTTGGTCAGATATAGAGTTGCTTCTTACAATGGGAAATTATGTAAATAAATTTAAAGCAAAATATCGAAATCTAAACCGATATCTTCATTTACTTATAAATCCAAATTTCGTGAAAATCTAAGGATATATAGGGACTCTGGTGCACCATTTACATAAAATCGGACGAATATATATATATATATATATATATATATAAATCTGTACCGATTTTCAGGAAATTTTACACACGTCGTTCTAGGCTTAATTCAGAATATTATGCCATATTTCGTGCAAATCGAAGGATATATAGGGACTTTGGTGCACCATTTACATGAAGTCGGACAAAACTATATATGGGAGCAATATCTAAATCTGGACCGATTTTCTCGAAACTTAACACACGTCATTCTTGATCTAATTCAGTACCTTATGCCAAATTTCGTGCAAATCGAAGCATGCATAGGGGCTTTGGTGCCCCATTTACCTTCAATCGGACGAAAATATATATGGGGGCTATATCTCAATCTAGACCGATTTTCACGAAACTTAGCACACATCATTCTAGACTTAATTCAGTACGCTGTCCCAAATTTCATCCAAATCGAAAGGTATATAAGGACTTTGGTGCACCATTTACATTAAATCGGACAAAACTATATATGGGAGCTATATCCAAATCGAATGATATATAGGGACTTTGGTGCACCATTTACCTTAAATCGGACGAAATTATAAATGTGAGCTATATCTAAATCTGAACCAATTTTTGGGAAACTTGGCACACATCATTCTGTACCTAATTTAGTACTCTATGGCAAATTTCGTGCAAATCGAAAGATATATAGGGACTTTTGGGTCAGCATTTACATGAAATCGGACGAAACTATATATGGGAGCTATATCTAAATCTGGGCCGATTTTCTCGAAACTTGGCAGACATCATTCTAGACCTAAATGATTAGGCTGTACCAAATTTCGTGGAAATCGAAAGATATATAGGGACATTGGGGCACCATTTACATGAAATCGGACGAAACTATATATGGGAGCTATATCTAAATCTGGACCGATTTTCTCGAAACTTGGCGGACATCATTCTAGGCTCAATTCAGTACGTTGTGCCAAATTTCGTGCAAATCGAAATATATATAGGGACTTTGGGGCACCATTTACATGGAATCGGACGAAACTATATATGGGAGCTATATCTAAATCTGGACCGATTTTCATGAAACTTGGCAGACATCATTCTAGACCTAAATGATAAGGCTGTACCGAATTTCGTGTAAATCGAAAGATATATAGGAACATTGGGTCACCATTTACATGAAATCGGACGAAACTATATATGGGAGCTATATCTAAATCTGGACCGATTTTCTCGAAACTTGGCAGACATCATTCTAGGCTCAATTCAGTACGTTATGCCTAATTTAGTGCAAATCGAAGGATATATAGGGACTTTGGCACACCATTTACATGAAATCGGATGAAACTATATATGGGAGCTATATCTAAATCTGGACCGATTTTCTCGAAACTTGGCGGACATCATTCTAGGCTCAATTCAGTACGTTGTGCCAAATTTCGTGCAAATCGAAAGATATATAGGGACTTTGGGGCACCATTTACATGAAATCGGACGAATCTATATATGGGAGCTATATCTAAATCTGGACCGATTTTCATGAAACTTGGCAGACATCATTCTAGACCTAAATGATAAGGCTGTACCAAATTTCGTGTAAATCGAAAGATATATAGGGACCGTTTACATTAAATCGGTAAAATATATATATGGGAGCTATATCTAAATCTGAACCGATTTTTCCCAATTTCAATAGGGTTCGTCCTTGGGCCAAACAAATGAGCTGTACCAAATTTCATCCAATTCGGATCATAAATGCGACCTGTACTTTGTTTACAATTTAACATGGACAGACGGACAGACGGACGGACGGACGGACGGACATGCATAAATCGACTCAGAAAGTGATTCTATGCATATTCTCAAAAGGAACCCTGGGTCTATGTCGCTTATTTTTGCCTTTTACAAACATATGCACAAAGACATAATACCCCTGTGGTGAAGGGTATAAAAAAATAAATAAAATAAAAAATAAAATGAAATGAAATGTCGAATTGGTTGCGAAATGGGTTTAGAACCCTGGAATTTTTAGAAATGTTATGTCAAAAACGTTTCTGTCGGGCTGAATTTAAGATTATCTATAGAAAACCTTGTTCAACCGGGCTAAACTTAAGAGATTTTCTATAGGAATTCTAATTTAAAAGGTCTAAATTGAAGTTTGTCTATATAAATGTCAGTCAGGTTAAATTGAAAATTATCGATAGAAACTCTAATTCAGCTGGCCTGAATTGACACCCTTCACCACACTGTGGTACAAGGTACTATCTTTGTGCATATGTTTGTAACAGGCAAAAGGAAACGAGATAGACACATGGTTCCTTTCGAAAATATGCATAGAATCACTTTTTAAACCTATTTATGCATGTCCGTCCGTTCGTCCAAGTATTTTTGCTAACAAAGTACAGGTCGCATTTGTGATCCGATTTGGATAAAATTTGGCACAGTGCATTTATTTGGCACAAGGACGAACCCTATAGAAATCGGTTCAGATTTAGATATAGCTCCCATATATAGTTTCGCCCGATTTTTGGTAAATGGTGCACCGAAGTCCCAGAAAATCTTTGGATTTGCACGAATTTTGGTATAGCGTACGGAATTAAGTCTAGAATGGTGTGTGCCAAGTTTCGCGAAAATCGGTTCAGATTTAGATATAGCTCCCATATATAGTTTCGCCCGATTGTAGGTAAATGATGCACTAAAGTCCCTAAAAATCTTTCGATTTGCACGAATTTTTGCATAGCGTACTGAATTAAGTCTAGAATGATATGTGCTAAGTTTTGTGAAAATCGGTTCAGATTTAGATATAGCTCCCATATATAGTTTCGCCCGATTTTTGGTAAATGGTGCACCAATATCCCAGAAAATCGTTCGATTTGCACGAATTTTGGTATATTGTACGAAATTAATTCTAGAATGATGTGTGCCAAGTTTCGTGAAAATCGGTTCAGATTTAGATATAGCTCCCATATATAGATTCTCCCGATTTTAGGTAAATGGTGCACCAAAGTCCCTAAAAATCTTTCGATTTGCATGAATTTTTGCATAGCGTACTGAAGTAAGTCTAGAATGATGTGTGCCTAGTTTCGTTTCACCCGAGTTTTGGTAAATGGTGCACCAAAGTCCCTATATATTTTGTGTTCTTTAAGATTTAGTGCACTTTTTGCTATTTTACAAACTTTTTGCAGCAGTTCCCTTTTCGAGCATTGTCTATTATGCCTAATATGCCTCTTGGGAGGAGACCGTCCATTTGCTAGTTCCTCTATGCCAATTGTTCGTCCCCCGTTTTTTTGTTTACAAAAAATGTGATATTTTTTCTACCTTCTGTTAATTTCAAAAGAAATTTGAGAGAAATACTTCAAAAAAAAAAAAACGTCGCAAAAAACAAAACATAGAACCAACGAATGAAAAACAATAACAAAAGGGAGAGACAACAACCACATGTTTTTGCCATGAGTTTGTCAACTTTGAGGATTTCTCCCACGTTTACTTAGTACTCGACGTTAATAGCTGCAGAGTGGTGGAAGGGGGGTGTAATACCAAAGGGAGATGTGTGATGATTTGGGACAGACAGACATGTCTCCAACGTTCATTTGAATGCTTCCTTCCCGTTTATTCTTTTTCTTCTGTTTGCGATTCTCTTTTGAGAATCTATCCTTCTAAGGATTTTGCTTTTTGTTTGTTGTTGTTTTTTTTCTTCCTTCAATGGTATTTTGGCAAATTTGTTTGGCAAGCGGGGTTAGCTTGTTGCAGGGGGTCTTGTGTATTTTTTAATAAGATTTGAGTAAGCCAATTACGTTGCTGTGAATGGTGTGTGAATTGCAATGACGAGACATAGCGACCGTTAGTGAGACAGACAGACATTGAAATTTGACAGTCCCATGCGTATTAGAAAAAAACAACAAACTCCCCCATGTATACACCACTAATGGGAATGTTGTTGCGGCAAGACACACTGTAACTAAATTATAACAAAAAAAAAAACAACACAACAATAAAATCTTTATAATTTTTTAAAGCATTTTAAACGGACTTGCCAGATTATTTTTTTAATGCCGGTTCTTGAGGGAATTTGCAATTTAAGGCTGTGAGGAGAACTACTACTAAAGTCCACAAAATTGTATATATGAACATTTTCGGGAAAAGGTAAACCAAAATCGAAGAATTTTGTTCTTTATTTGTACTTAGAAACGTGAAGGTATGGCAAAAAATACAGTGAAGGACAAGGACTAAATATACTACAAATACTATACTACAAATGTAGATACTGTAGAAAAAAAACTGCAAAATATGACGTTTTTTTTTTTTGATTAGAAATCGATGATATTATTAACACTAGATAGCCGAAGGCAGTCATTTTGACCGTTTTTCAATTTCAAGTACAAAAACAATTGTGTATATTATGACCCAGCTTTTTAAAATTTGGTGACTTTTTGTACCACATAGAACTACGCTTATTAATCATAGTAGCTGCTTCCTCCCCTCTTTCATTCCCCGTATTCACATGTGCTATACCTATATAGCCTAAAATCGGTCATTTTGACTTTTTGTGAAATATTAAATAATCAAACTACTTTTATTATTGTATAAAGTAAATTTGTTATATGACAACATCACTACAACAACATCGAAAACCGTTTAATACTCTAGAAACACAAACGAACAAACAAATCGGGAAAAATAAATTTTATATTTCCAGTCGATTTCACTCTTAGAGTAAAGACTTCCTCTTTTTTTAACATATTGTCCGCGTTCTTATTTTTCATAAAGGGAAACTCGAGAGCCCTCCCCCATAAAACAAATAATAACAACGTTTTGTATGATTGTAAATAATGTAAAAAATATTAATAAATAAGTTTAAACAAATTTCTTTACAAAATAAAAATTTTTTCAGAATGAAGTCATTTTGACCGATTTTAGGCAATATAGGTATATACAAAATTCCCGTCTTTCTAGTGTTAAGAATATTTTATATTTTTTCCATAAGCCTCGAAGACATTTTTTCCCGGAGACATTGCGAATTGGATTTTTATACCTCCAACCATGAGGTGTTTATTAAATTCGTTTGCAATACGATATAATTCTATGTCGATTTATCTAATGGAAATGGGATAAATCCGTCCACGTTTTGCAAAAGCTCTCATATAGAGGCCTAGCCAGAACAATTTAGACATACGCACTTAAAAAGAGAGAGGGGGTCGGAGTAATCTTTGTTTAAAAACGCGGGCTCCCGAAATTAAATCCATAGCAAGATTTGTCATAGGCCCATATAACGGTCTTGCTCCATTTTCGTGCTTTTGAAGCTTTTGTCCTCATTTGCTACGGCAGTACCTGAAACATAACATTCCGAGTTCTTGGAGGAAACCCATTTTTCTTTTGTCTGAGATTTTCGATATCAGTCCAATTCTTGGTATATCCTTAATATGAAGGATTTGTCCTATTTTCCGTATTTTCAAGGTTTTAACCTAACATATTTTTGCACTGAAGTGACTGTAATTTGACATTGCGAGTTATTGGAAGAGACACATTTTTGCAGAAATATTCCGATATAAGTCAATATTTTTGGCATAATATCCATTCTGTCTATATAAAACAGATTCGCACCACATTTTCGGTATTTTGATGTGGGTACAATTTGGCATTCCTAAAATAAATAAATTAACAAATAATGAAATAATAATAAAAAATAATATATAAACCAGTAAGGAAAGTTCAAAAGTCGGACGGGGCCGACTATATGATACCCTTCACCACTATGGGTACATGCAAGACATGTTAATATCTACAATATCCTGTTGATATAGAAATTTCGCATACATTAGTCGGACCTAATTCGGTACTCTGTGCAAAATTTTGCTTCAATCGGAACAATATTGGGAGTTTGATGCACAATTTACTTTAAATCGGACGAAACTATATATGGGAGCTATATCTAAATCTGACCCGATTTCAATAAAACTTGGCATATAACTATCTAGACTTCATTCAATACTCTATGCAAAATTTTGTCTCAATCGGATCACTATTGGTAGTTTGGTGCATCAATAAGAAAAAATCGGACGAAAATATATATGGGAGCTATATCTAAATCTGAACCGATTTTCTCCAATTTCAATAGGGTTCGTCCTTGGGCCTAAATTTCATCCAGATCGGATCATAAATGGGACCTGTAGTATGTTAACAAAAATACATGAACGGACAGGCGGACGGACATGCATAAATCGACTCAGAAAGTGATTCTATGCATATTCACAACTGGGACCATGGGTCTATCTCGATTATTTTCGCCTGTTACAAACATATGCACAACGACACAATACCCTGTACCACAGTGTGGTGAAGGGTATAAAAAGGGGGTTATAAGGGGACTACCCCTAAAAAGGCGAATATTAATAATTTTTGGGATGGAGGTTCGTTACAAAAAACCAAATTACAAAGAATTTGGTTGAAAAACGCGTTCAAGAACCCCAAAATACCGAAAATTGGGGGTACCGTTATATGGGGACTACCAGAAAAACTAGACCAATATTAATAATTTTTAGTGGAGTAATTTGGTACCCAATAAGAACGCAATGTACAAAATTTCAGAGAATTCAGTTATAAAACGAGCTCAAGAACCCCAAAATACCGAAAATTGGTGGTACCCTTATATGGGGACTATCCGAAAAAATTGACCTTTATTTATAATTTTTGTAGGGAGATTTGCTACCCAATAAGAACTCAAAGTATCAAATTTCAGCGAATTCAGTTAAAAAACGCGCTCAAGAACCTCAAAACACCGAAAATTTGGGGGTACCCTTATATGGGAGTTATCCGAAAAAATTGATTTTTATTTATAATTTTTGGTAGGGAGATTTGCTACCCAATAAGAACTCAAAGTATCAAATTTCAGCGAATTCAGTTAAAAAACGCGCTCAAGAACCTCAAAATACCGAAAATTTGGAGGTACCCTTATATGGGAGTTATCCGAAAAAATTGATTTTTATTTATAATTTTTGGTAGGGAGATTTGCTACCCAATAAGAACTCAAAGTATCAAACTTCAGCGAATTCAGTTAAAAAACGCGATCAAGAACCTCAAAATACCGAAAATTTGGAGGTACCCTCATATGGGAGCTGTGCATAAACGTGGACCGATTTTCTCCAATTTCAATAGGGTTCGTCCTTGGGCCAATTAAGTGACCTGTGCCAAATTTCATCCAATTCGGATCATAAATGCGACCTGTACTTTGTTTACAATTTAACATGGACATACGGACGGACGGACGGGCGGACAGACGGGCATGCGTAAATCGACTCAGAAAGTAATTCTATGCATATTCTCAAAAGGAACCATGGGTCTATCTCGATTATTTTTGCCTGTTACAAACATATGCACAAAGACATAATACCCTGTACCACAGTGTGGTGAAGGGTATAAAAAGGAGTAATAATTTTCATCCATACTTTCCACATAGTAAAATTTCTTCCAGACGTCGAGAAAGTTTAAAGATGGGGAATATCGATCCAATTCTTCTAGTACCTCCCCCCCAAAAAATAATTATATACGGACTATTCGATTTGAAACAAACATTACCTATAAACTTTATCAGACCTAGAATATGTTAGAAGATGGTATCCATCGGACCGCTCCTTCCGGTAAATCCCTACAAATGGTCAACATTTTCCATATTTATAAATCCACTATTAGGCTAATTGAATAGCGGATATGACATTGTAACATTTCTTTCAAACTTAAATTAAGTTTGAAAATGAGGAAAATCAGAACACTCCTTCTGGTACCTCCTACACAAAATGGTCAACGTTTTACTGAAAATTAATTATATAATATCAGGGGATTTGAATAGAAACATTTGTACAACCTAATATTTTAAACAAGCCTGTATAGTGTTGAAAATGAGAATTTTCAGTCCACACCTTCGGGGAGGTACCCCGAAGGGTCTTAAACATTTTTAAGACTTGTAAATCGCATACGAAGCGAAGGAAATATTCAATTCAATATCCAAATAATGGAATGTCAGGTCAAATCCAAATCGGGCAAAGTCACCAGAGAAATCTCCAAAGATTGTAAACTTTTTAAAAAATACAGACCTTTTATAAAGCGAAAACCCTGTGTCTTAATCCGTAGACCATCGCAAACCATAGGCTGAGGGTATATAACTATCGGCAACACCGACTGGTACCTGTTTACTTGTTTAAATACATTTTTGTCCAAGAGTCAGGTTCATTTAAAAAAGTCAAAAAGTTCATAGACACATTTGCCTGGATTTGTTACAAAAAATGTTCCCACCAACCCATAAGCATAGATGTTTTTAAGAATTTTTCAAAGTCCATAATACTATAAGCATTTTACTTTTAAAAATATTAACCAAAAACCACGTTTTACAGAATTTTTCCGAACCCCTATAAACCAGGAATATTTGCTATTTACTAAGAACATTTTTTAAAGAGTGAAATACTCTGTCATTCTTGTGCAAATAATCCAATTAAAAAATTCCCTATTGGTTGTAAAATTTGTATCGCAGTGGTAACGTTGTAAGTAACAACACTGGAATATTAACAATTTAAGAGAGTGGGAACACAATCAAGAAAGAGTGTAGGAATTTTGGATGGTGATAAAGAAGAGAAAACTAACTACTCCGACAGAACAATAAAAGATAAACAATAAACGTTTGCAATATGTCCAACGTTAGATGGATGCTAAATTTAAAACTGTAGTAACAACAACCAATATTGAGAAACAATAATTATAAGAGAAGCGTGGGAACACGTGTACTGAGATCATGTATCAGTGTCAATTGGCCTGTTTGATGATAATGATATGGATTGCGATTTCTTCGTTAAGTTTTGTTGTGAGTGGTGGAGAGTGTGGGGAAGATAAATGAGTTTATTTGAAATTGCGAGTCGTGCAATAATAAACTTACATTGAAAGAGGATTGTGATGGAAAGTGTGTTGATAATTCGTTGTTATTGTATCACGTAATGCGTAGCTAATCTAAGATTTTATTACATAATTACAGTAGACTCTGATTAATTGCACTTTGTTTTATTTTGAATACGTATAGGAATGAATTTATTGTAGAATATTTAAAAGGTCAGATTTTTATTCTAAAATAAATCAAAAAAATCAATAAATATTAAAAATAAATGTCGGAATTAATAATTTTGTTTTTTAATTATAATAATTTTAAATTTTGTAATGAAGAAAATTACTGTGCGTAAATTGCGTCTGGTACATAATTTCCGTCTATTTTTAAATTATTATCAAGTTGAAAATACTAATTGCAGAAATTAATCAAAATAATTAGTTTTAGTCCCAAGTTATATGAGAAGAGATTAGCCGATCAAAGGAAGTTTGTTCTCGTTGAAACCCGCACAATCGCTCAAAAACAGTTGGAGTTGATTAAGCAACGCAATTAAAAGATCAAGGTTCTAGGTATATGAACATGAAACAAAACAACAATCGACGTTGTGGAAAATCGAAATCGAACCAAATATAACGCAAATTGTACGTGAAAGAAACATTTCATAGGAAATTATCGCCAATTACAATTCCGATCTCGAAATCTATTTGTTGGTCAGAAGTCTATGGAGGATTTCAAAAAGCACGATTTAACACAATTTGAAAAAAGTAAGGAAGGGTTGAAAATCGGACGGTGCCTACACCCAAAATATTCTGTCGAACGGTGGACTATCTGCCTTTGGGGGACCATACTATATATAAATCAATTTCACTCAATCAATACAAATCAATGCAAAATTGCATGCCAATCGGACTGACTTAGGGGCATTGATGTACCGTTTATTTAAATATTGAAAGTATGTATGAGAACTGTATGTACATTTGGACTGATTTTAAATAAATTTGGTACCTACACTCGGTAGGCTGCCGAATAGCTCTCTGTTCTAAATTGCATGCCAATAGGAAACACATTGGAGAAAATCCATGAGATGGGCTTGAAAGATATAGAATACCCGAATAGAGGTCATACGAGGCCTCATAGGAAGCCTATATAGGGCAATCAAAGCTCTCGAAATCATAGAAGTCTTCAGAAAATGCATAGAAGATCTGAGAAGGTCCTTTAGTAGATAGAGTTAGTGGTTTTCTAAGGCAAATAACACCTCCCCAAAGTTCTCTAGGGCTGAGTAGATCGAAGTCTTTGAAGGTGCTGTTAGGTTCAGAAGTTTCCTGAAATTTACCTTTAAGTCATAGAATGTGTCATAGATATATAATGCCTGTATGGAAGTCTTCTACGAATAAGTAGATTCCCGATGAACTACTTAAGGGGACCACCCATTCTCGGGGTCAAAAATGTTGTGGATATAATTCGAATCTACACTAATTAAAGAATGCCCCTACAAAATTTCAAATGAAAATCTCAAGAACTCTTGAAGATATAGCAGATTTATTGTGTCAGCATCAAGTGACGACTGAAGGGATTCTCAACTGTTGGAATTTTCGGATTTCGATGTTTCAGTGAGGAGTTATCATGCCCGCCATCAAAAATAAGGACTTTTCTTTAATTACAAAAAAACAACAACAAAACAATAACAAAAATTTTTTGTAAATTATTTTTCTTCTATTTTAAATCTTCAATTATATATGTGTAAAGTTACAAACCTTAAAAAGCATTTGTATTGATTTACCAGCCCATTGAAAATCTTGAAAAATTAAAATCGAGAATGGGGGGTTCCCTTAATGCATACAAGAAATTCGTAAGCCCTTAAGCCTCAGAAGACCTCTGAGAATTTTTCACACGGCACGAAAAAGTTCTCCAGGGTATAGAAGTCCTCCGTTGTGGCATCAAAGGCCTATGAAATCTACTAACATATATAGAACGTCATTGGTAGGATATATGGAGCATCCAAGAAATTGAATTGCTCAGAAGACGCCTTCCAAGGAGTAAAAATACTCCTAAGCAGTCCACTGATATATTAGGTACATCTGGAAAAAATGAACATTGCAGAAAATGCCTCCAATAAATAGTGGATCTCAGAAAATGACATCAATGAATCGAATGCTTCCCAAGTATTCATTTGAGGAATGGTTTGACTATAGAAAAGGTCTGAGGATAGATGTTCTCAAAAGAGGCCCACAAGACCTCAGAAGTAAAGGTTTTATTTTTTATATTCATTAGGTATCCTTTCCTGAGGCATTATACTTGTCAGAGAACATAGCATGAGGTCTTCTATTTGTTATAGGACCTTTTCTGAGGCCACCTTTGTCTTTGAGAATATATTTTTATTTAATATTTTCTTTTGAAGACTTCTGTGGAATGTTGTCCCACAGACGATTTATGGGGTCTCAAATGAATATTTCAAAAGGAATGACAAACACACTTTGAATACTTTAAAATACCGAAATTTGAGCGGGTTCTTCTTTATATGGCGGATATGTCAAAACATATAACTCGATTTTAAAAATTCCGGACGGGCGGGTACATATGGGTCTATTTCATTTCCTATTTTTATACCCTTCAACACACTGTGGTACAGGGTATTATGTCCGTGTGCATATGTTTCTAACAGGCCAAAAGAAACGAGATAGACCCATAGTTCCTTTTGAGAATATGCATAGGATCACTTTCTGAGTCGATTTATGCATGTCCGTCCGTCTGTCCGTCTATTGGTGTTAAATTCTAAACAAAGTAGAGGTCGCATTTATAATCCGACTGGGATGAAATTTGGTACTGCTCATTTATTTGATCCAAGGACGAACCCTATGGAATTAGGAAAAAAATCGGTTCAGATTTAGATATAGCTCCCATATATAGTTTCGTCCGATTTTATGTAAATGGTGCACCAAAGTTCCTATATATCATTCGATTTGCACGAAATGTGGCACAGCTCACTTAATTGAGTCTAGAATGATGTGTGCCAAGTTTCGTGAAAATCGATTAAGATTTAGATATAGCTCCCATTTATAGTTTCGTCCGATTTTATGCTCCTATATATAATTTCGTCCGATTTTATGTAAATGGCGCCCCAAAGTCCCTATATATATCTTTCGATTTGCACGAAATTTGGTATAGCGATCTGAATTGAGCCTAGAATGATGTGTGCCAAGTTTCCTGAAAATCGGTCCAGATTTAGATATAGCTCCCATATATTTTTTCGTCCGATTTTATGTAAATGACGCACCAAAGTCCCTATATATCTTTCGATTTGCACGAAATTTGGCACAGCTCACTTAATTGAGTCTAGAATGATGTGTGCCAAGTTTCGTGAAAATCGGTCCAGATTTAGATCGTTCGATTTTATGTAAATGGCGCCCCAAAGTCCCTGTATATCTATCGATTTGCACAAACTCTGGCATAATGTACTGAATTGAGCCTAGAACGATGCCTGCCAAGTTTCGTGAACATCGGTCCAGATTTAGATATAGCTCCCATATAGTTTCATCCGATTTTATGTAAATGGCGCACCAAAGTCCCTATATATCTTTCGATTTGCACGAAATTTGGCGCAGCTCACTTAATTGAATGATGTGTGCCAAGTTTCGTGAAAATCGGTCCACATTTAGATATAGCTGCCATATATAGTTTCGTCCGATTTTCAGTAAATGGCGCACCAAAGTCCCTATATATCTTTCGATTTGCACGAAATTTGGCATAAGGTACTGAATTGAGCCTAGAACGATGCCTGCCAAGATTCGTGAAAATCGGTCCAGATTTAGATAAAGCTCCCATATATTGTTTCGTCCGATTTTAAGTAAATAGCGCACCATAGTGCCTATATATGTTTCGATTTGCGCGAAATTGTGCATAGATTAACGTATTCGTGTTTTGTAGAATTGCAGACACAGTCCAACGGATGTCCCATTGATATTTGTTTGAAATCGATTTACATACTTTTGTCCCATTTTAACAAACGAATGACATGTATATGGATTGATCTAAGTCTGTTCTCATTTAGATAAGGATCACATATTTTTGTTCATCCAATGTCATAATAATGGTCTGAGGTCTGTTAGGATGCATCTTTTTAATATACTCATAGTGGTGAAGGGTATCATATAGTTGGCCCCGTCCGACTTTACTACTTTCCTTACTGGTTCAAATTCAAATACCCTATGAGTGGTAGCAATGTATGCTCAACATTTCAAAACTCTTTCTAAATTGTATGACCTCTATTCATGTGCTCATTCTAATTAAATTGGGAAGTACCTTTTAGACCATATATACCTCCATCATCCCAGTTTATAAAGGACACATTTCGAGCTTTCATCCGATCTGAATTACAAAATATACATATCCCCACTCCATACAATATTAAACCTGAAGCGAATTAACAAAAGGACTTGGCATTTCCCATCCCTTAATGTCGATTGATGAAAATTTCCGGAATCAATTACAATGCTAAGCCTAATATTTTTGTTAAAGTAACAAAATTTTGGCAACAGAATGGAAACCAAAGCAACTGGTCCATAAATATATACACAACTAACAAAAACAACAACAACAAAGCAACAATGCTATTACTTTGTTGTCAACAGCAACAAGAGACCTTTATGACAATACAAAAACGAAAAAAAATCGGAAACAAATGATAATTTGAAGAACTATTCAAACAAAGCCTCTTTTCAAATAAACAACAACTTCGTCCGCATCTTCTTCTTCTCCATTTTTCGGGATTGTCTACTACCATTATATAACATCAAATCATCCGACGGGAATAGGTCTGAAAGCCAAGGATGTTGAGGACGACGACGTCGACAAAAAAAACGAACTGAAGTTGTTAATCTAAACAAAGCACTCGAGACAAACTCCGAAAAAATAGGAAGTTATTTAAAGACCCCCCAAAAATGACAATAGTTTTCTATTACTTTGTGCTCTATTTTTGTTGTAGTTGCTGTTGTTGTTATTATCTTTTGTTACTGTTCGCAAAAAGTTTCATTCTGTTTTCCAATCATATGAGTTGAATGAATATTCACAATTCATTACATTACATAGAATAACTCTCCTAGGGTAAGGGGATCCTGCTCCACATCTACTCACCATGGAGTCAATTTATGTCTGACCATCATGCATACACCACACATACGTACGCACATATATTCATACATTTTGCCCATTGTTACTGGAGAAAAAAGGAAATAAGTTTTGTTTAGCTAACAACTTAATAAGTTTACATGGCTTTCATTTTTTTTGTGTGTTTGGTGTATTGTGTGCCCAATCTGCCCGGGATGAGTTTTTCTGCCATTGTTGTCCTTTGCATTTGGCTTTTGAGAGAAAATGAAGGTTTTTTTTTGGATTTATAATCAAAATAATATTCTTCGGAGAAGATAAAGAGTCAACAAATTGAGTTATGAAATAGATACCTGGATATTATCAAAATTGTAGGATTGTGTTTTTGTGTACTGGGTGGGGGTGGAGGAGGTGGGATGTGGAATATTGGATGACAAGTTTTTAAGTCTGATATTCTTTTCAATATCACAGAGGGGAAAGGCGTCAAGATTAATTTAAAAAAGCAACAAAAACATATGTTTTTGTTTGAGTTCGGAACTTTTTGCACCCTTCACCTAAAAGGGGAAAAGAAGATGAATCTCGCCAAGTCGAATTAAGGCTTATAGAAATAAATCGCAGATGTTACCAACCAGCAATCTCTTTTGTAGTCAGTCTAAAGAGGCTAAACACATTCAAAATACTGAAAATGGGTCGGATCCTTTAAATGGGGGCCATGTATGGACATAAATCAAACATTTTCAGGAAATATGTTTTTCCAGATGAACTTGGGACGACAATTTCCAGCTACTTAGGTGGGAAAATGCGGCTATACCTTTTAAAAGACCAAAACTGAGATGGTATTTTTATATGGGAGCTATTTAAAAATTTAGACCCATATTGATAATTTTTCAAATATATATATATATATATATATATATTAGCTTCCAAAAGCCTACTTTGGTGGAAGGTGCGGATATAACCTTAATACCATAAAAAGAACAAAACTATAAAAAAACCCTTCTGGTTTTTAATAAAAAATACGCCTTAAACGAGGACCCCGCTAGTACTCTATAAAATACCCTGCTGGTTTTCTACAAGAAACCCCTGTTGGTCTTCTAAAAGGAGAACCTGCTGGTCCTCTACGGAAATACCTTTTTTATATACTAAAATAAGGCCCTTCTAGTTATAGGGACCTATAAGATTCCACATGAGAACCTTCCGCGCTTGTATGGGAAGACCATAGTATGGAGAGTATATTAATTTTGTCATTCCGTTTGTTATTTATCGAAATATTCATTTCCGACCCTATAAAGTATATATTCTTGATCAGGGTAAAATTCTTAGACGATCTAGCCCTGTCCGTCCGTCTGTTGTAATCACGCTATCTTCTGAAGAAATTGAGATAGGGTGCTGAAATTTTGCATAGGTTTGTCTTTTGTCTGCAGGCAGGTCAAGTTCGAAGATGGGATATATCGGTCCACGTTTAGGCATAGCTCCCATATAACAATTGTCGGTATTTTGGGGTTCTTTAGTGCGTTTTTCAACCGAATACGCTGAAATTGGTACATTGGGTTCTTATTGAGTACTAAATGTCTCTACAAAAAATTATAAATATAGGTCCACTTCTTCTGGTAGCCCCCATATAACGGTACCTTCTAATTTTCAGTATTGTGGGGGTTTTGATCGTATTTTTTTACCGAATTGGCTGTAATTTAGTATTTTGAGTTCTTGGTAGGTACCAAAACTCTCCACAAAAATTTATAAATATAGGTCCATTTTTTCTGATAGCCCCCATATAAGGGTACCCCCAAATTTCGGTATTTTGGGGTTCTTGAGCGGGTTTTTTCAACCGAATTCGCTGTATTAATTTCGTTAGAAATAATAAGATGGGCAAAGTGTGGATAAAATCAAATTTTTTTGAAACAAATTTGGTCCCAAGAAACATGGGGTCTAGCACCAATATTTAGGACCATAACCGGTTTGTAGAAATGTCTGTATAGGTACACTTTTTGGTATGTTCCCTATATTTTTATTTCAAGTACCTGTCAGTATATCAATGGTGGAGGGTATCCAAAGTTCGGCCCGACCGAACTTAACGCTTTTTCACTTGTTTTCTATTTGAAGATGGACTGATCTTATCCAAAAAGACCCTCTTGTCTTCTATAGTAAGACCTTCATGTCTGTTATGAGAATAATAACATCACTTCTGGTCTTCTTCAAGAAGATCTTTTGGATTTCTAGGATAAATTTTCTGATATTCGAATAGAAGACCTTCTAGTCCCCTAGGTGAAGACCTGCTCTTCTATGAGAAGCTCACCCGGTCTTCTATGAGAAGCTCATCAGGTCTTCTATGAGAAGACCACATTGTCTTCTATGAGAGGACCACCTGGTCTCCGGTAGGGGAAGACCTTCTGACCTTCTAGGAGAAGAACTTCTGGTCTTCTAGGAGAAGACCATCTTGTATTCTATGGGAGCACCACCTGGTCTGCAATGAGAAGACCATCTGATCTTCTGTAAGAAGACCTTTCGATCTTCTATGAAAAGGCGTTCTGCTCTTCTGTTCTGATCTTTCTAACCAAAATTCTCGTCTTCTATGAGAAGAACTTCTGGTCTTCTATAAGTAGATTTTCTTATCTTCTAAAGCAGAATTTCTGATCGTATATTGGGAAGAACTTCTTGATTTCTATGAGAAATCACTCTGATATTAACCTTCGTGTCTTCCAATGAGAAGACCTTCTGGTTGTGTTTAAAAATACCTTCTGGCGTTCTATAAGACGCCCTTCGGATGTAAAGGAAGACCTTCTTGTGTTCTAAAAGAAGACCTTCCGCTCTTCTATGAGAAGACCTTCCGCACTTCTATGAGAAGACCTTCTGCTCTTCTATGAGAAGACCTTCCGCTCTTCTATGAGAAGACCTTCCACTCTTCTATGAGAAGACCTTCCGCTCTTCTATGAGAAGACCTTCCGCTCTTCTATGAGAAGACCTTCCCCTCTTCTATGAGAAGACCTTCCGCTCTTCTATGAGAAGACCTTCAGCTCTTCTATGAGAAGACCTTCAGTTCTTCTATGAGAAGACCTTCAGCTCTTCTATGAGAAGACCTTCAGCTCTTCTATGAGAAGACCTTCAGCTCTTCTATGAGAAGACCTTCAGCTCTTCTATGAGAAGACCTTCAGCTCTTCTATGAGAAGACCTTCAGCTCTTCTATGAGAAGACCTTCAGCTCTTCTATGAGAAGACCTTCAGCTCTTCTATGAGAAGACCTTCAGCTCTTCTATGAGAAGACCTTCAGCTCTTCTATGAGAAGACCTTCAGCTCTTCTATGAGAAGACCTTCAGCTCTTCTATGAGAAGACCTTCAGCTCTTCTATGAGAAGACCTTCAGCTCTTCTATGAGAAGACCTTCAGCTCTTCTATGAGAAGATCTTCCACTCTTCTATGAGAAGACCTTCCGCTCTTCTATGAGAAGACCTTCCGCTCTTCTATGAGAAGACCTTCCGCTCTTCTATGAGAAGACCTTCCGCTCTTCTATGAGAAGACCTTCCGCTCTTCTATGAGAAGACCTTCCGCTCTTCTATGAGAAGACCTTCGGCACTTCTATGAGAAGACCTTCCGCTCCTCTATGAGAAGACCTTCCGATCTTCTATGAGAAGACCTTCTGCTCCTCTGTATGAATGTCTTCTGATATAATAATTTTAGTCTGCTATGAAAATAACTTCTGATCTTCTAAAGGAGAACTTCTGGTTGTATATTGGGAATAAGTTCTGGTCTTCTATGAGAAATCAGTACATTTATAAAAAAAACCTTCTGGTTTTATATACATGTACTTTCTGGTCTTCTAAATAAGGCCTTCCAAAATACTTCCGGTCTTCTAAAAACGATCCTCCATTCTTCAAAGACCAGAATCTATTGTATTTTAAAAGAAGTACCTGGTGTTCTATAAAACATACATATAGTCGATATTCTGCTATTCTATGAAATTACATTGAGGTCTTTTATGAGAATACATTCTTATCATTGATGAGAAGATCTTCTATTCGTCTTCTATGAGAAAATCATCTGGTCTTCTTCGAGAAGTACTTCTGATCTTCTTTGAGAAGAAATTCTGGTTGTCTATGTGAAGAACTGCTGGTCTTCTATGACAAATAATTCTGATAGTCTATGAAAAGTAAATCCAGTATTTGCTCTATTTGAAGACCTTTTTTAAGAAGGCCGCTCAGGTTTTTTGAAAGAAGATTTATCAGCTCTTTTTTAAAAAGATCCTTCAAGTGCTCTATGAGAAGATTTTTTGGTCTCTATGGGAAGACCCTCTGGACAGCTTGAATAGTACATACTGGTATGCTATAATAAAATGCGTTGGTCTACTCCATGAAGACCCCGCTGTATTCATGGTATTTTCTATAAGGAGCCTTCTATAAAAAGATATGCTTGCGTTTTTGACATTATCGGCAGCTATAAAAAACCATTCCGGACATCTGTGAGAAATCAATACGCCCTTTTGTAAGAATACTTCTATGAAAATCAAATCTGGCCTTCAGTGAGAAGACATTTTGGTTTTCTATAAATAAACATTTTTATCTTCTAACCGTTTGTTCTACGATATGAAGGTCATCTGATCTCCTTCGAATGTGTTTTCCTATATTCTATAGTAGACCCTCAAATATATGGTAATACCTTTCTATCATTCTTAAAATCGCAGCAACGTCCAATTTTAAATTTTATCGCCTTAGTTTCCCTTCAAAACCCTCAAATAAAGTGAGAAGCAAAGAAATTGCAAAGAAGAAATTAAACAACTTTGAAAAGAAAATTAAAGTAGCCAGAAAGGAACTGACACAGTTCAAATGATGACGCTGCAATGCAATGATACAAAAAAAAAAGGAAGACATCAAAAGCCATTCTTGCAACAGCTGCAGCAATGACAACTATTCAAAGAAGTTTGCCATATTAAAATTGGACTTTCGTAGTCTTCGTCGCCGACGACTTCGTCTTGAAAGGAAGTTGCAAATGCAGAAAATGAATTTTTAATTTGTTCCACATAAAATTTGTTGATAGCTGTTCTTATTGTTTGATGTTGGCGTTGTTGTTGTTCTTGTTTTTGCCATTTCGAGGACATTCCATGTTGCTGTTGCTGGTGCGGATGGTTGTATAGCTTTTGTTTTAAGTTTCTCATCATGGGCAAGGGCATAACAGCAAAACTAGTCCACTATAGGAATGCGCTCAAATGAAATTCTATGGAAACAAGGGCACATGTTAGAAGGGACAATGAAGTGAAGGGGTGGGGGAATCTCTATCACCATCGTCATTATACAATTGTGTTGGCTCTGCCATTCGCTCTCTAGCTCTCTATGACTATTTCGTAAAGTTTAAATTAATTTTCTGCGGAAATGGTTGTCTTTTGTTTAAATTTCAGCTTTTGTTGTTGTTGCTGCTACCGCTGCTGTTGTCTTTCTCTTCTGCATATTGTATTGCAGTTCCATTATTTCCACCAAAAATAAATATATATTTGCATTCAACGGCCTGCAGTTTTTTCAGTTCAGTTTCATTGAAACTTTAGTAGAGAATTAACTTTATTTTATGTAGTGGTCATCCGAAGTGATTTTAAAAGTCAGTCGCCATGTTTTTAGTTCTGGCATTCGGCCAAAGGTTATGGGTCATATTTATTTAAAACGGCGAATGGATTTAAATGAAAGTTCATTAAATAAGTGAAAATAGATTATAATCGTGACCTGACTAAGGGTTTAATAACCTCAATAGATTATTTAATATGTTTCAATGAAAAACTTTCTTCTGATAGACGAGCAGAGGACATTATTTAAGAAGACCAAATAATTGTTTTCTAAACGAAGGGAGTTTCCACAGAAAACACGACGGGTCGATAGGTCAGAAGAAACTAAGGGTCGCTATAGAGACGCCCAGAAGGGTCCACACAGAATTGACCGAAAGGATCCTCATACAAAAGCCCAGAAATCTTTTTCATATAAAATAGATCAGAAGGGATTCTTATAGATGACCGTAATATTTTCCAAAATCAATCCAGAATGACTTCTTATAGTAGAAGGAAGACAAGAGGGTCTTCTCCTGGAATACCATAAAGTCTTCTCATAGAAGATCAGAACGTCTTCTCCCTCAGAAAAGAGCAGAGAGAGTTTCATATTTAAGACAAGAGAGGTTTCATATAGGAAAACAGACAACCAATCCAGAGAGTTCTTCTTCTAGAATACCAGAAGGTCTTCGTCTACCAGAGAGGGTATCTTATATAAGGCCAACAATTCTTCTCATACCAGAGAGGTCTTCTTTTAGAAGACTAGAAGGTCTTCTAAGAGGAGAACAGGGGTTTTTTTCATAGAAGATCAGGATGTTTCTTCATAGGAGATCGGAATACCAGAAGGTATTCTCATCGAGGACCGAAAGGTATTCTATAGAAGAACAGAAGGTCTTATTATTTAAGAGCGGAATGTATTCTCATAGAGCACCATAAATTCTTCTCGTTGAAGACCAGAAAGATTCTTTTATAGAAGACCAGCAAAACTTCTCATACCAGAAAGGACTTCTTATAAAAGACTAGAAGGTCTTCTCATAGAAGACCAGAGGATCTTCTCTAGAAAATTATAAGCTATATTTATAGAAGATCAGAAGGTCTTTTCATAGAAGACTAGAAGGTTTCTCATAGAAGACTAGAAGGGTTCTCATAGAAGACCAGAAAGTATTTTATAGAAGACCAGTAGGTCTTCATGAAGATGATCAGGAGTTATTCTTATAGAAGACCAGGAGATCTTCTCAAAGAAAATCTAAAAAGAGGACCAGATAATCTTTTCATAGAAGATCAGATAATCTTCTCATAGAAGACCAGTATGTGTTCTCATAGAAGGGCGATCAGATTTTTATAGAAGATCAATATTCTTATCATAAAATACTATTAGATCATCTCTAAGAAGTCCTGAGGGTATTCTCACAAAAGAACAATACGTCTTTTTACAGAAGAACAGAAAGGATCTTTTGTAGAAGATCTTCTCATACCAAAGAGGCCTTCTTAAAGAAAATGTTCATATCGAAAACCAGAAGTCATTCCTTTAGGAGATCAGAAGTTCATGTTATAGAAGAAGGTCTTCCTATAAAAGACCAATAGGTATAGGAGACTAGTATGTTTTCTCACAGAACACCAGTAGGTCTTCTCATAGATGACAAGAAAGACCAACGGGGCTTATTGAGGACGCATAGTTCTTATTTTTGTAGTACAGATAGTCTTCTCATAGAAGAACAGAAGCCAGCGTTTTCCTAGAAGACCGGAAAGGGTTTCCTTACAGAGGGCCTGATGGATCTATTTACAGAAGACCTGCATGGTCTTCATATTCTTATGGAAGACTAGCAGGGCCTTTTTACGAGAGGTCAGAAGACCAATGGTCATCTTAAAAAAAGAAGGGGTTCCATAACACTGAAAAGCTGTTCTCATAAAAGACATCAGAAAACATGTTCCTATTGAATACCAAAAAACCTGGATCACCTTCTTTCCCCAACCCCCTATGGCTACGTCCGTGTATCGGTTCACGGTTTGCAGTATTTTTCATGTACGCCCCTGTCAAATATCAAGGCCCGTTTAATTTTCAATATATGGAATGTCTTATCCGAATTATCCATCCTTAGTATTTAATGTTCACAGATCGTGCCATTCCAATGACTTTCTCTCCATATAAATGTCCCGACCTTTTTAAGACATGTTGAATGCACACCACATGGTAAATGATGAAGATCGAATTCAACTATATTTTTATTATACCCTTCACCACACTGTGGTACAGGGTATTATGTCTTTGTGCATATGTTTGTAACAGGCAGAAGGAAACGAGATAGACACATGGTTCATTTTGAGAATATGCATAGAATCACTTTCTGAGACGATTTATGCATGTACGGCTGTCCGTCCGTCCGTGCTTGTATTTTTGTTTACAAAGTACAGGTCCCATTTATAATCCGATTTGTATGAAATTTGGCACAGGTCACTTAATAGGCCCAAGGACGAACCCTATTGAAATTGGAGAAAATCGGTTCAGATTTAGATATAGCTCCCATATATATTTTCGGCCGATTTTAACTTATTGATGCACCAATCTCCCAATAGTGATCCGATTGAGTCAACATTTTGCACAGAGTATTGAATTAGGTCTAGATAGTTATATGCCAAGTTTTGTTAAAATCGGTTCAGATTTGGATAACTCCGATTTATACTTTCGTCCGATTTAATGTAAATAGTGCACCAAACTCCGAATAGTGGACAACTAAATCAAAATTTTGCACAGAGTACTGAATGTATGTAAAATTTTGTTGTAATCGGTACAGATTTAGATATAGTTGCTATATATAGTTTCGTCCCATTTTATGTAAATGAAGCTCCATACTGCCGATACATATCCGATTGAGACAAAATTTTGCACTTCGTACTAAATTAGTTCAATAATGAATGCGAAGTTTAGTTGGAATCGGTTTAGATTTAGATATAGCTCCCATAAATAATTTCGTCCGATTTAATGCAAATGGTCCACCAAAGTCCCTATATATCTTTCGATTTGCACGAAATTTGGCACAGCGTAATGAATTAGGCCTGGAAATATGTGTGTTAAGTTACGAGAAAATCGGTTCAGATTTAGATATAGCTCCCATATATATTTTCATCCGATTTAAGGTAAATGGTGCACCAAAGTGTCTATATATCTCTCGATTTGCACGAAATTTGGCACAACGTAATGAATTAGGCTTAGAAATATGTGTGTTAAGTTTCGAGAAAATCGGTTCAGATTTAGATATAGCTCCCATATAGATTTTCGTCCGATTTGAGGTAAATTGTGCACCAAAGTCAGTAAATATATCACGATTTGCACGAAATTTGGCAAAGCGCAATGAATTAGGTCTAGAATGATGTGTATTCGGTTCAGATTTAGATATTGGTTCTATATCTGACCAAATAAAAAAATTAGTATCGGTTACAGAATGACATGTTCATGGATCCAATTTCATTTTACTGCTTCTTTAAAATCTGTTAGGATTCATCTGTTGAATATACCCAAAGTGGCGAAGGGTATCAT